>NC_143136.1:48013106-48316136 GCF_059928025.1 Delphinapterus leucas | reverse complement strand
GCACTATTTACAATAGCCAGGTCATGGAAGTAACCTAATTGTCCATCGACAGATAAATGGATAAAGAAGATGTGGTACATATATATAATGGAATATTACTCAGCCATATAAAGCAATGAAACTGAGTCATTTGTAGAGAAGTGGATGGACCTAGGTACTGTCTTACAGAGTGAAATAAGTCAGAAAGAGAAAAACAAATATCATATATTAATGCATATATGTGGAATCTGGAAAAAAGGAACAGATGAACCTGTTTGCAAGGCACAAATAGAAACACAGATACAGAGAACAAATATATGGACACCAAGGGGGCAAAAGGGGAATGGGATGAATTGGGAGATTGGAATTGACATATATACACTAATATGTATAAAATAGATAACAAATGTAAACGGCTGTATGCACAGGGAACTCTACTTCACTTCTCTGTACTGTAGAAACTAACACAACATTGTAAAACAACTATACCCCAATAAAAAAAACAAAGCCAAAAAAAAAAAATCAAAGCCTATATATATTTGACAACATTTAAAGTTATGATTCATTCAAATCACTTTATATATCTATGGGAATTAAATCAGAATTATATCTTAAAGTACCAAGTTGAAACACAATTTTTAAATTTTATTTACCATCTTTATTGGAGTATAACTGCTTTACAAAGGTGTGTTAGTTTCTGCTGTATAACATAGTGGATCAGCTACAGATATACATACATCCCCATACCCCCACCCTCTTGCGTCTCCCTCCCACCCTCCCTATCCCGCCCCTCTGGGTGGTCACAAAGCACCAAGCTGATTTCACTGTGCTATGTGGCTGCTTCCCACTAGCTATCTATTTTACATTCGGTAGTGTATATAGGTCCAGGCCACTCTCTCATTTCATCCCAGTTTACCCTTCCTCCTCCCCATGTCCTCAAGTCCATTTTCTATTTTCTAAGTCTATATCTTTATTCATGTCCTGCCCTTAGGTTCTTTAGAACCACTTTGTTTTTTTACATTCCATATATATGTGTTACCATACGGTATTTGTTTTACTCTTTCTGACTTACTTCACTCTGTATGACAGACTCTAGGTCCATCCAACTCACTACAAATAATTTAATTTCATTTCTTTTTATGGTGAATAACATTCCATTGTATGTATGTGCCACATCTTCGTTATCCATTCAACTGTCAGTGGACACGTAGGTTGCTTCCATGTCCAGGCTACTGTAAATAGTGCTGCAAAGAACATTGTGGTACAGGAATCTTTTTGAATTATGGTTTTCTCAGGGTATATGCCCAGTAGTGGGATTGCTGGGTTGTATGGTAGTTCTATTCTTAGTTTCTTGAGGAACCTCCAAACTGTTTTCCATAGTGGCTGTATCAATTTACATTCCCACCCACAGTGCAAGAGAGCTCCCTTTTCTTCACACCCTCTCCAGCATTTATTTTTTTATTTTTTGCGGTACACGGGCCTCTCACTGTTGTGGCCTCTCCCATTGCAGAGCACAGGCTCCAGACGCGCAGGCTCAGCAGCCATGGCTCACGGGCCTAGCCGCTCCGCGGCATGTGGGATCTTCCCGGACCGGGGCACAAACCCATACTCCCTTTATCGGCAGGTGGACTCTCAACCACTGCGCCACCAGGGAAGCCCCTCCAGCATTTATTGTTTGTAGATGATTTGATGATGGCCATTCTGACCAGTGTGAGGTGACAACTCATTGTAGTTTCGATTTGCATTTCTTTAATGATTAGTGATGTTGAGCATCCTTTCATGTGTTTTTGGCAATCAGTATATCTTCTTTGGAGAAATGTCTATTTAGGTCTTCTGCCCATTTTTGGATTGGCTGGTTTGTTTTTTTGATATTGAGCTACAGGAGCTGCTTGTATATTTTGGAGATTAATCCTTTGTCAGTTGCTTCATTTGCAAATATTTTCTCCCAGTCTGAGGGCTGTCTTTTCATCTTGTTTATGGTTTCCTTTGCTGTGCAAAAGCTTTGAAGTTTCATTAGGTCCCATTTGTTTTCGTTTTGTTTCCATTTCTCTAGGAGGTGGGTCAAAAAGGATCTTTCTGTGATTTATGTCATGGAGTGTTCTCTCTCTGTTTTCCTCTAAAGCTTTATAGTGTCTGGCCTTACATTTAGGTCTTTAATCCATTTTGAGTTTGTGTATGGTGTTAGGGAGTGTTCTAATTTCATTCTTTTACATGTAGCAGTCCAATTTTCCCAGCACCACTTATTGAAGAGGCTGTCTTTTCTCCACTGTATATTCTTCCTCCTTTATCAAAGATAAGGTGACCATAGGTTATCTCTGGGTTCCTATCCTATTCCATTGATCTAGATTTCTGTTTATGTGCCAGTAGCATACTGCCTTGATTACTGTAGCGCTATAGTATACTCTGAAGTCAGGGAGCCTGATTCTTCCAGTTCCAGTTTTCTTTCTCAAGTTTGCTTTGGCTATTCGGGGTCTTTTGTGTTTCCATATAAATTGTGAAATTTTTTGTTCTAGTTCTGTGAAAAATGCGATTGGTAGTTTGATAGGGATTGCATTGAATCTGTAGATTGCTTTGGGTAGTAGAGTCATTTTCACAATGTTGATTCTTCCAATCCAAGAACATGGTATATCTTTCCATCTGTTTGTATCATCTTTAATTTCTTTCATCAGTGTCTTATAGTTTTCTGCATACAGGTCTTTTGTCTCCCTAGGTAGGTTTATTCCTAGGTATTTTATTCTTTTTGTTGTAATGGTAAATGGGAGTGTTTAATTTCTCTTTCAGATGTTTCATCATTAGTGTTTAGGAATACCAGAGATTTCTATGACTTAACTTTGTGTCCTGCTACTTTACCCAATTCACTGATTAGGTCTACTAGTTTTCTAGTAGCATCTTTAGGATTTTCTATGTATAGTATCATGTCATCTGCAAACAGTGACTTTTTTTCTTCATCTTTTCCGATTTGGATTCCGTTTATTTCTTTTTCTTCTCTGATGGCTGTGGCTGAAATTTCCAAAACTATGTTGAATAACAGTGGTGAGAGTGGGCAACCTTGTCTTGTTCCTAATCTTAGTGGAAATGGTTTCACTTTTTCACCATTGAGAACGATGTTGGCTGTGGGTTTGTTATATATGGCCTTTATTATGTTGAGGTAAGTTCCCTCTTTGCCTACTTTCTGGAAACTTTTTATCATAAATGGTGTTGAATTTTGTCAAAAGCTTTTTCTGCATCTTGAGATGATCATATAGTTTTTCTCCTGCAATTTGTTAATATGGTTTATCACACCGATTGATTTGCATATATTGAAGAATCCTTGCATTCCTGGGATAAACTCCACTTGATTATAATGTATGATCCTTTTAATGTGCTGTTGGATTCTGTTTGCTAGTATTTTGTTGAGGATTTTTGCATCTATGTTCATCAGTGATACTGGCCTGTAGTTTTCTTTTTCTCTGGCATCTTTGTCTGGTTTTGGTATCAGGGTGATGGTGGCCTCATAGAATGAGTTTGGGAGTGTTCCTGCCTCTGCTAACTCTTTTGGAAGAGTTTGAGAAGGATAGGTGTTAGCACTTCTCTAAATGTTTGACAGAATTTGCCTGTGAAGCCATCTGGTCCTGGGCTTTTGTTTGTTGGAAGATTGTTAGTCACAGTTTGAATTTCAGTGCTTGTGATTGATCTGTTTATATTTTCTATTTCTTCCTGGTTCAGTCTCAGAAGGTTGTGCTTTTCTAAGAATTTGTCCATTTCTTCCAGGTTGTTTATTTTATTGGCATATAGTTGCTTGTAGTAATCTCTCATGATCCTTTGTATTTCTACAGTGTCAGTTGTAACCTCGTTTTTCATTTCTAATTGTATTGATCTGCGTCTTCTTCCTTTTTTTCTTGATGAGTCTGGCTAATGGTTTATCAATTTTGTTTTTTTAATCAAAGAACCAGCTTTTAGTTTTATTGATCTTTACTATCATTTCCTTCATTTCTTGTTCTTTTATTTCTGATCTGCTCTTTATGAGTTCTTTCTTTCTGCTAGCTTTGAGGGTTTTTTTTCTTTCTTTCTCTAAATGCTTTAGGTGTAATGTTAGGTTGTTTATTTGAGATGTTTCTTGTTTCTTGAGGTAGGATTGTATTATATAAACATCCCTCTTAGAACTGCTTTTGCTGCATCCCATAGGTTTTGGGCTGTTGTGTTTTCATTGTCATATGTTTCTAGGTATTTTTTGATTTCCTCTTTGATTTCTTCAGTGATCTCTTGGTTATTTAGTAGTGTTTTGTTTAGCCTCCATGTATTCGTATTTTTTCAGATATTTCCTGTAATTGACATCAAGTCTCATAGCATTGTGGTCAGAAAAGATACTTAATATAATTTCAATTTTCTTAAGTTTACCAAGATTTGATTTGTGATGCAAGATATGATCTATCCGGGAGAATGTTCCATGAGCACTTGAGAAGAAAGAGTAATCTGCTGTTTTTAGATGGAATGTCCTATAATATCAATTAAGGCCATCTTGTTTAACATAGCATTTAAAGCTTGTGTTTCCTTATTTATTTTAATTTTGGATGATCTGTCCATTGGTGAAAGTGGGGTGCTAAAGTCCCCTATTATGATTGTGTTACTGTTGATTTTCCCTTTTATGGCTGTTAGCATTTGCCTTATGTATTGAGGTGCTCCTGTGTTGGGTGCATAAATATATACAATTGTTATAACTTCTTCTTGGATTGATCCCTTGATCATTATGTAGTGTCCTTCTTTGTCTCTTGTAATAGTGTTTGTTTTAAAGTTGATTTTGTCTGACATGAGAATTGCTACTCCAGCTTTCTTTTGATTTCCATTTGCATGGAATATCTTTTTCCATCCCCTCACTTTCAATCTGTATGTGTCCCTAGGGCTGAAGTTTGTCTATTGTTGACAGCATATATATGGGTCTTGTTTTTGTATTCATTCAGCCAGTCTATGTCTTTTGGTTGGAGCATTTAACCCATTTACATTTAAGGTAGCTATCGATATGTATGTTCCTATTACCATTTTCTTAATTGTTTTGGGTTTGTTTTCATAGGTCTTTTCCTTCCCTTGTGTTTCCTGCCTAGAGAAGTTCCTTTAGAATTTGTTGTAAAGCTTGTTTGGTGGTGCTGAATTCTCTTAACTTTGGCTTGTCTATAAACGTTTTAATTTCTCCATCGAATCTGAATGAGATCCTTGCTGGGTAGAGTAATCTTGGTTGTAGGTTTTTCCCTTTCATCACTTTAAATATGTCCTGCCACTCCCTTCTGGCTTGCAGAATTTCTGCTGAAAGATCAGCTGTTAACCTTACGAGGATTCTCTTGTATGATAATTGTTGCTTTTCCCTTGCTGCTTTTAATATTTTTTCTGGTATTTAATTTTTGGTAGTTTGATTAACATGTGTCTTGGCATGTTTCTCCTTGGATTTATCCTTTATGGGACTCTCTGAGCTTCCTGGACTTGACTATTTCCTTACCCATATAAGGGAAGTTTTCAACTATAATCTCTTCAAATAGTTTCTCAGCCCCCTTTGTTTTCTCTTCTTTTTCTGGGACCCCAATAATTCGAATGTTGATGTATTTATTATTATCCCAGAGGTCTCTGAGCTTTTCCTTAATTCTTTTCATTCTTTTTTCTTTATTTTGCTCTCTGGTGGTTATTCCACTGTTTTACCTTCCAGGTCCCTTATCCGTTCTTTTACCTCAGTTATTCTGCTACTAATTCCTTCTAGAGAATTTTTAATTTCATTTATATTGTTGTTCATCCTTGTTTGTTTGCTCTTTAGTTCTTGTAGGTCTTTGTTAAACATTTCTTTTATTTTCTCCATTCTATTTCCAAGATTTTGGATCATCTTCACCATCATTACTCTGAATTCTTTTTCAGGTAGACTGCCTATTTCCTCTTCATTTGTTTGGTCTGGTGGGTTTTTACCTTGCTCCTTCATCTGCTGTGTATTTCTCTGTCTTCTCGCTCTGCTTAACTTACTGCCTTTGGGTGTCCAATTTGCAGGCTGCAGGTTTGTGTTTCCTGTTGTTTTTGGTGTATGCTCCCGGTCAGTAAGGTTGGTTCAGTGGTTTGTGTAGCCTTCCTGGTGGAGGGGACTCGTGCCTGTGTTTTGGTGGTTGAGGTTGCATCTTGTCTTTCTGGAGTACAGGACAACGTCTGGTGGTGTGTTTTGGGGTGTCTGTGAACTTATTATGATTTTAGGCAGCCTCTCTGCTAATGGGTGGATTTGTGTTCCTATCTTGCTAATTGTTTGGCATAGGGTGTCCAGCACTGTATCCTGCTGGTCATTGAGTGGAGCTTGGTCTTAGCGTTGAGATGGAGATCTCTTGGAGATCTTTTCCTGTTTGTTATTATGTGGGGCTGGGAGGCCTCTGGTGGTCCAATGTCCTGAACTCAACTCTCCACCTCAGAGGCTCAGGCCTGACAGCCGGCCAGAGCACCAAGACCCTGTCAGCCATGTGGCTGTGCTCATTTGTTGCTGCATGCTGCTTAATTACCAGAGAGTTTCTGTTGAGGATTTTTAGCCCTCTTTGAGTCCAGACCTGTCTGAAGCAAGTTCCTGTAGTAACACCCCACCGTGTGCAGCAGATGGCAGGCAGGACATGGTGGCCACACAATGAATTTTAAATCAGGATTTATGGTAAAAGAATATATGACATTTGAAGAATGATGGTAATTTTTAAATGATGTTTAGAACTTTTACAAAAAGGAACAGAGGAAAATTAGATTATTGTTTTGAGCACAACACAAATTATATTTTTGTTATACTTATTTTATTTGAAATATCCTTCAGTACTATACAATAAAATGCATGATATAAATCTTAAATTTACTGAGCAATTTTTTTATATATGATGCTTTTATGTATCCATCACCTGTCAAGATAAAAAATATTTTCAGCATCTCAGAAAGCTGTCACATGCCACTTCCCAGGACTTTCCTCCCCTGCCCAAAGATACCACTATTTTGATATCTATCATGTATTATGAAAGGCACAAGTATTAAATGTTTCTGAACTATGGCTCCTTAGATTAAAATTGATATTAAAAATCTGGGAAAAATTTAAAAGAACATATATAAAATAGAACATTTGCAAATGAAAACTTCCAAGACAACTGAAATTCAGAAAATGAAGTTTCTAGGCTTCCTTGTTGAGATAGAAGTGAGATTATGAAGGGCATCCACCTTTATTCACTGGTTAAATTCTAGAAGATAATTTTGATCTTTCCCTATTGATGAAGGAAAAGATTTTAGGTCACATTTTAAACTCATTTTAAACACATTTTAAACATTCAAAACAACTGTTTGAATGATATCAGCAGGATAACATCTTGATGTATGTCTAGTGTGACAGTGTTAAGAGTTATTTAAATGAAGATTTCAAAATTTTTCCTGATCTAGGGTATCCCTAGGAAAGTTTTCTCACGAAAATTCTTATGAAAGCAGATTATGAAATATAAATGTTGAGTATACACAAGTCTGTTAATTAAACAACATAACGTATGCATTTGAAGTTACCCTTATTACATAATATTTTAAAGAGTATTAATCTTAGTATCAAGCAGTGTCTTAGCCCCAAACCTACTCTAACACCTTAGCCAAGTAATTTAATATCACTAAACCTGAGCCTCCTTATCCAGATAAGGGAGATAATAAAAACTACCTTACAGATTAATTGTGTAAATTCAATGAGACCATTCAATAATGCATTTAGCATTTTACCAGAAACTCCATTGCCACTTAGTAATTGCTAACTATCATGAATTCGTCTTAGCTTGCTTTTAACTCAATTAAAATATCTCTCATGTAGCAGGTGCGTAATAAACATTTACTTTTAAAGTATATTTAGGAGGGAATTTTACCAGAATTGCATAGTAAGACCTTGAAAAGCCACTCCTCGATAAAAACAATGAACACTCTGCCAAAAATGTCAAAATCAACTTTTTAAGAATGCTGAAAATGAATTACACACTTTAAAAAAGCTGAATAGTACTTATGTAAGAAAAATAGCCAACTCTCAGTACAAAAAACAAGTTTTTAAAATTTATTTACACTATTCTTATTCCCCTTCTCCCTAACTTGATGCATGTGTGGAAACAGTCTTTGCAGACACTGGAGGAGGAAAAACAGATTTGGAGGTCCACAAAAGCCCCATTACCAAGGAACTGTAAACATCTGATGTCCTTGCTCACTAGAAAGCTCCATTCCCAAGGTTTTCATTAGCTGACCTGATTCAGAGCTGCTCTGAACATAACAGACTATCTTCTTGTTATCTGTCAAAATTCATCAAAATAAAAATCTGCACAGCAAAGGAAACCAACAAAACAAAAGGCAACCTACTGAATGGGAGAAAATATTTGCAAATCATATATCTCATGAGGGGCTAATATCCAAAATATTCAAAGAACTCATACAGCTCAACATCAAAAATACAAACAACCTGATTTTAAAAATGTGCAGAGGACCTGAATAAACATTTTTCCAAAGAAGACATAGAGGTGGACAACACACATATGAAAAGATGTTCAACATCACTAATCATCAGAGAATGCAAATCAAAACCATATTTGATATCACCTCACACCTGTCAAAATGGTTATTATCAAAAACACAACAAATATTAAGTGTTGGTGAGGATGTGGGAAAAGGAAACCCTTGTGCCGTGTTGGCAGGAATGTAAATTGATGCAGCCACTATGAATAACAGTATGGAGATTCCTCAAAAAATTAAAAATAGAACTACCATATAATCCAGCAATCCCATTTCTGGGTGCTTTTCCAAAGAAAACAAAAGCACTAATTTGAAAAGATATATGCACCCCAATGTTCATTGCACCCATAATAGCCAAGATATGGAAGCAACCTAAGTGTCCATGGTTAGATGAATGGATAAAGAAGATGTGGGGTATGTGTATGTATGTGTACACACACACACACACACACACACACACACAATGGAATATTACTCAGCTATAGAAAAGAATGAAATCTTGCCATTTGTGATAACATGGATCGAACTAGAGTGTATTATGCAAAGTGAAATAAGTCAAACAGAGAAAGACAAATGCCATCTGATTTTACATATATGTGAAATCTAAAAAACAAATGAATAAGAATAACAAAACAGAAATAGATTCACACATACAGAGAACAAATGGGTGGTTGCAGAGGGGAGCGGGTAGGGGAATGAGTGAAATGGGTGATGAAAATTAAGAGGTACAAACATCCAGTTGCAAATGGATGAGTGACAGGGATGAAATGTACAGTGTGGGTAATATAATCAATAACGTTAATAACTTTGTATGGCAAGGGATATTAACTAGATTTTTTTGTGGTGATCATTTTGTAATGTATAGAAATATCAAATCAGCATGTTGTGCACCAAGAACTTGCATAGTGTTGCAGGCAGTAATACTTCAAAAAGCAAGCAAACTCAGAGAAAAAGAGATCAGATTTGTAGTTAGTAGAGGTAGGGGGTAGGGAGAGAGGGGGAATTGGATAAAGGTGGTCAAACGGTACAAACTTCCAGTTATAAGATAAACAAGTACTAGGGATGTAATGTACAACATGGTTAATATAATTAATACTGTGTACGTTATATAGTAAAGTTGTTAAGATGGTAGATCCTAAGGGCTCTCTACAAAAGAAAAGAGTATTTTTTAATAACTAAGTAAAATAAAGTGAGGCCAGCAAAAAAAAAAAAATAACAAGATGACCAAAAGACAAGCTGACCAAAAGTAATAATAATAAAGAATGAAGAATGAAAAGTCCATAGGGAATTCTGGCAATTTCTGGCATATTGCTCGGAATCTAGAAGGCAAAAAGATACACCGGGAGATTGACTGGTTCAGGATGGTGGAGTAGAAGGATGTGCGTTCACTCCCTCTTGCGAGAGCACTGGAATAACAACTGCTGAACAATCGTCAACAGGAAGACACTGGAACTCACCAGAAAAGATACTCCACATCCAAAGACAAAGGAGAAGCCATAATGAGATGGTAGGAGGGGCGCAATCACAATAAAGTCAAATCCCGTAACTGCTGGGTGGGTGACTCACAAACTGGACATTTATATCTCAGAAGTCCACCCACTGGAGTGAAGGTTCTGAGCCCCACCTCAGGCTTCCCAACCTGGTGGTCTGGCAACAGGAAGAGGAATTCCTAGAGAATCAGACTTTGAAGGCTAGTGGGATTTGAATGTGGGACTTCAACAGGACTGGGGGAAACAGAGACTCCACTCTTGGAGGGCACACACAAAGTAGTGTGCACATTGGGACCTAGGGGAAGGAGCAGTGACACCACAGGAAACTGAACCAGACCTATCTGCTAGTGTTAGAGGGTCTCCTGCAGTGGTGGGGGGTGGCTGCAGCTCACCTTGAGGACAAGGACACTGGCAGCAGAAGTTCTGGGAAGTACTCCTTGGCACAGCCCATCCAGAGTCCACCATTAGCCCCACCAAAGAGCCAGGTAGGCTCCAGTGTTGGTCATTTCAGGCCAAACAACAAACAGGGAGGGAAACCAGCCCCATGATCATCAGAGAAGCAGATTAAAATTTTACTGAGCTCTGCTCACCAGAGCAACACCCAGCTCTACCCACCACAAGTCCCTCCCATCATGAAACTTGCAAAAGCCCCTTAGATAGGCTCATCCACCGGAGGGCAGACAACAGAAGCAAGAAGAACTACAATCCTGCAGCCTGTGGAACAAAAACCACATTCATAGAAAGACAGACAAGATGAAAAGGCAGAGGGCTATATACCAGATGAAGGAACAAGATAAAACCCCAGAAAAACAACTAAATGAAGTGGAGATAGGCAAGCTTCCCGAGAAAGAATTCAGAATAATGATAGTGAAGATGATCAAGGACCTTGGAAATAGAATGGAGGCAAAGATTGAGAGGGTGCAAGAAATGTTTAACAAAGACCTAGAAAAATTAAAGAACAAACACCTAGAAGAATTAAAGAACAAACAAATAGAGATGAAAAATAAAATAACTGAAATGAAAACACACTAGAAGAAATCAATAGAAGAATAACTAAGGTAGAAGAACGGATAAGTGACCTGGAAGACAGAATGGTGGAATTCACTGTTGTGTAACAGAATAAAGAATGAAAAGAAATGAAAAGAAATTAAGACAGTCTAAGAAACCTCTGGGATAACATTAAATGCAACAACATTCACATTATATGGGTCCTAGAAGGAGAAGAGAGAGAGAAAGGACCCAAGAAAATATTACAAGAGATTACAGTCGAAAACTTCCCGAACATGGGAAAGGAAATAGCCACCCAAGTCCAGGAAGCACAGAGTCCCATAGAGCATAAACCCAAGGATAAACATGTCGAGGCACATAGTAATCAAACTGGCAAATATTAAGGACAAAAATTATTGAAAGCAACAAGGGAAAAATAACATACAAGGGAACTCCCATAAGGTTAACAGCTGATTTCTCAGCAGAAACTCTACAAGCCAGAAGGGAGTGGCATGATATATTTAAAGTGATGAAAGGGAACAACCTACAACCAAGATAACTCTACCTGGCAAGGTCCTCATTCAGATTTGTCGGAGAACTCAAAAGCTTTACAGACAAGCAAAAGCTAAGAGAATTCAGCACTACCAAACCAGCTCTAAAACAAATGCTAAAGGAACTTCTCTAAGTGGGAAACACAAGAGAAGAAAAGGACCTACAAATACAAACCCATAACAATTAAGAATATGGTAAGAGGAACATGCATATTGATATTTACCTTAAACGTGAATGGATTAAATGCTCCAAACAAAAAACACAGGCTCACTGAATGAACACAAAAACAAGACCCATATATATGTTGTCTACAAGAGACCCACTTCAGTCCTAGGGACACATACAGACTGAAAGTGAGGGGATGGAAAAAGATATTCCATGAAGATGGAAACCAAAAGAAAGCTGGAGTAGGAACACTCATATCATATGAAATAGACTTTAAATAAAGAATGTTACAAGACACAAGGAAGGACACTACATAATGATCAAGGGATCAATCCAAGAGGAAGATATAACAATTATAAATATATATGCACCCAACATAGGAGCACATCAATAGATAAGGCAACTGCTAATAGCTATAAAAGAGGAAATCAACAGTAACACAATAATAGTGGGGGACTTTAACACCTCACTAACACCAATGGACAGATCATCCAAACAGAAAATTAATAAGGAAACACAAGCTTTAAATGACACAACAGATCAGATAGATTTAATTGATATTTATCGAATATTCTATCCAAAAACAGCAAATTACACTTTCTTCTCTAGTGCACACAGAACATTCTCCAGGACAGATCACATCTTGGGTCACAAATCAAGCCTCAGTAAATTTAAGAAAGTTGAAGTCATATCAAACATCTTTTCTGACCACAATGCTATGAGATTAGAAATCAATTACACGGTAAAAAACACAAACACATGGAGGCTAAACAATACGTTACTAAATAACTAACAGATCACTGAAGAAATCAAAGAGGAATTCAAAAAATACCTACAGACAAATTATAATGAAAACATGATTATCCAAAACCAATGGGATGCAGCAAAAGCAGTTCTAAAAGGGAAGTTTATAGCAATAGAAGCCTACCTCAAGAAACAAGGAACACCTCAAATAAGCAATCTAACCTTACACATAAAGGAACTAGAGAAAGAAGAATAAACAAAACCCGAAGTTAGTAGAAGGAAAGAAATCATAAAGGTCAGAGCAGAAATAAATGAAATAGAAACAAAGAAAACAATAGCAAAGATCAATAAAACTAAAAGCTAGTTCTTTGAGAAGATAAACAAAATTGAAAAACCATTAGTCAGACACATCAAGAAAAAGAGGAAGAGGACTCAAATAAATAAAATTAGAAATGAAAAAGAAGTTACAACAGACACCACAGAAATACAAATCATCCTAAGAGACTACTACAAGCAACTCTATGACAATAAAATGGACAACCTGGAGAAAATGGACGAATTCTTAGAAAGGTATAACCTTTCAATACTGAACCAGGAAGAAATAGAAAATATGAACAGACCAATCACAGGTAATGAAATTGAAACTGTGATTAAAAATCTTCCAACAAACAAAAGTTCAGGACCAGATGGCTTCACAGGTGTATTCTATCAAACATTTAGAGAAGAGTTAACAGCCACCCTACTCAAACTCTTCCAAAAAATTGCACAGGAAGGAACACTCCTAAACTCATTCTATGAGGCCACCATCACCCTGATACCAAAACCAGACAAAGATACTACAGAAAAAAAATTACAGACCTATAAATCTGATGAATATAAATGCAAGAATCCTCAACAAAATACTAGCAATCAGAATCCAACAACACATTAAAAGGATCATACACCATGATCAAGTGGGATTTATCCCGGGGATGCACGATTCTTCAGTATATGCAAATCAATCAATGTGATACAGCACATTAACAAATTAAGGAATAAAAACCATATGATCATCTAAATAGGTGCAGAAAAAGCTTTTGACAAAATTCAATACCAATTTATGATAAAAACTGTCCATAAAGTGGGCATAGAGGGAACCTACCTCAACATAATAAAGGCCATATATGACAAACCCACAGCAAACTTCCGTCTCAGTGGCGAAAAACTAAAAGCATTTCCTCTAGGATCAGGAACAAGACAAGGATGTCCACTCTCACCATTATTATTCAACATAGTTTTGGAAGTCCTAGCCACATCAATCAGAGAAGAAAAAGAAATAAAAGGAACTTAAAATGGAAAAGAAGAAGTAAAACTGTCACTGTTTACAGGTGACATGATACTATATATAGAGAATCCTAAAGATGCCACCAGAAAATCACTAGAGCTAATCAATGAATTGGTAAAGTTGCAGGATACAAAATTAATGCACAGAAATCTCTTGCATTCCTATACACTAATGATGAAAAATCTGAAAGTGAAATTAAGGAAAAACTCCCATTTACCATTGCAACAAAAAGAATAAAATACCTAAGAATAAACCTACCTAGGGAGACAAATACCTGTATGCAGAAAACTATAAGACATTGATGAAACAAATTAAAGATGATACTAAGAGATGGAGAGATATACCATGTTCTTGGAATGGAAGAATCAATATTGTGAAAATGACTATATTACCCAAAGCAATCTACAGATTCAATGCAATCCCTATCAAATTACCGATGGTATTTTTTACAGAACTAGAACAAAAAATCTTAAAATTTTTATGGAGACAAAAAAGACCTGAAATAGCCAAAGCAGTCTTGAGGGAAAAAAATGGAGCTGGAGGAATCAGACTCCCTGGGTTCAGACTATACTACCAAGCTGCAGTAATCAAGACAGTATGGTACTGGCACAAAAACAGAAATACAGATCAATGGAACAGGATAGAATGCCCAGAGATAAACCCACGCACCTATGGTCAACTAATCTATGACAAAGGAGGCAAAGATATAGAATGAAGAAAAGAAAGTCTCTTCAGTAAGTGGCTGGGGAAACTGGAGAGCTAAATGTGAAAGAATGAAATTAGAACACACCCTGACACCATCCACAAAAGTAAACTCAAAATGGATTACAGAGCTAAATGTAAGACCAGAGAGTATAAAACTCTTAGAGGAAAACACAGGAAGAACACTCTTTGACATAAACCACAGCCAGATCTTTTTTGATCCCCCTCCTAGAGTAACAGAAATAAAAACAAAAATAAACAAATGGGACCTAATGAAGCTTAAAGGCTTTTGCACAGCAAAGGAAACTACAAACAAGACGAAAAGAGAACCCTCAGAATGGGAGAAAATATTTGCAAACAAATCAACGGACAAAGGATTAATCTCCAAAATATATAAACAGCTCATGTAGCTCAATATTAAAAAAATAAACAACCAAATCTAAAAATGGGCAGAAGACCTAAATAGACGTTTCTCCAAAGAAGACATACAGATGGCCAAGAAGCACATGAAAAGCTGCTCAACATTACTAATTATTAGAGAAATGCAAATCAAAACTACAATGAGGTATCACCTCACACCAGTTAGAATGGGCATCATCAGAAAATCTTCAAACAACAAATGCTGGAGAGGGTGTGGAGAAAAAGGAATCCTCTTGCACTGTTGGTGGGTATGTAAATTGATACAGCCACTATGCAGAACAGTATGGAGGTTCCTTGTAAAACTGAAAATAGAATTACCATATGACCCAGCAACCCCACTACTGGGCATATACCCAGAGAAAACCATAATTCAAAAAGACAGGTGCACCCCATGTTCATTGCAGCACTATTTACAATAGCCAGGTCATGGAAGCAATCTAAATGCCCATCAACAGATGAATAGATAAAGAAGAAGTGGTACATATACACAATGGAATATTACTCAGCCATAAAAAGGAATGAAATTGGGTCATTTGTAGAGATGTGGATGGATTTAGAGACTGTCATACAGAGTGAAGTAAGTCAGAAAGAGAAATATCATATATTAACACATATATGTGGAACCTAGAAAAATGGTACAGATGAATCAGTTTGCAGGGAAGAAATAGAGACACAGATGTAGAAAACAAATGTATGGACACCAAGGGGGGAAAGTGGTGGGAGGGGTGTGTTGTGATGAATTGGGAGATTGGGCTTGACATGTATACACTAATATGTATAAAATGGATAACTAATAAGAACCTACTGTATAAAACAATAAAATTGAATTAAAAAAAAAAGATATACAGGGATATGTATCTGACCATGCAAACCTGAGAAGACTCTAAATTCTAACCTCTGGCTGACTTTGAGCATCTGTGTAAGCAGAAAATGAAGGCTAAAGTAAGCTAAGTAAATGGGTAATAAAAAACATGCCATGTAAATAGTACACAAAAGAGAAAAAGGGTGACTATACTCATATCAGACAAAAAGAGCTTAAGATGAAATTGTTAGAGACAAAGAGGGATATTTTATCATGATAACAGAAGCAAGTATCACGAAAATATAAGAATTATAAACATATATACACCTAAGAACAGAATCCCAAAATACATGGAACAGAAACAGAGAGAATTGAAGGTAGAAAACAGATAATTCTACAACAATAGCTACATAGTTTAATATTTTGCTTTCAATGGTGGGCAGAATAATCTGGCAGAAGATCAGTACTATACACCAGCTAAGGTTAACAGAAACTTAAAAAACACTTCATTCAACAATGGCACATACAAACTCCAATCAGATGCACATGAAGCATTCACCAGGGTAGATAGAAGACAGACATCTATAGCACACTCCCCTCAATAACAGCAGAATAGACATTTTTCTCAAGTACACATGGAATATTCTCCAGGACTGACCATATTTTAGCCCATAAAACAAACTTCAACACATTTTAAAGGATTTAAATCATACAAAGTATATATTCTTATAACAATGGGATAAAATTAGAACTCAATATTTGAAGAACATTTTGAAAGTAACAAATATGTGGAAATTAAAAGCACACTCCTAAGTAAACAATGGGTCAAAGAAGAAATCAAAAAAGGCTATTAGGAAATACTTTGAGATAGAAGAAAAGGAAAACTCAGTATACCAAAACTTATAGGCAGGAAAAACAGTGTTTAGAAGAAAAATTATATATATATATATATATATATATATATATATATATATATATATATATATATATATATAAAACTGCTTACATTTAAAAAGTGGAAAATTTCAAATTGGTAACTTAACTTTCCACTTTAAGAGACTAGAAAAAGATCAGATTAAACAGAATGCAAACATAAGGGAGAAAATAATAAAGACTATAGCAGAAATAAATGAAATGGAGATTGGAAAAACAACAGACAAAATCAAAGAAACAAAAGACCTGTTTTTAAATGATCAGCCAAAATTAACACAAAACTTTAGTAGGACTGATCAAGAAAAAAAGAGAGGACTGAAAATCAACATATATATACTGCAATAAAAATTAATTTTTAAAACTCAGGAATGAAAGACATGGCATACTACCAACTTACTGAAATAAAAAAATAATATAAAGGAATATTATGAACAATTGTATGCCAACAAATTAGATAACCTACTGGAATTGGAAAAAGATTTCAAAAGACAGAAAGTACCAAAAATGGTCAAGAGAAAGAGAAAATCTAAATTGGCTTATAATAAGTAAAGAGATTAATAATCAAAACACCCTACAAAGAAAAGCTTGGGCCTGGATGGCTTCACAGGTGAATTGTACCAAAAAGTAAAGAATTAACACTAATTCTCTGAATGCTCTTCAGAAATGTAGAACACTTGAAAACTCATTCTATGTGTATTATGTGTGTTACCCTTATATGAAAATAAGACAAGGCCATCACAAGAAACTTAAACTACAGATCAAGATTCCTTATGAATATAAATACAAAAATCCTCAACAAAATATTAGCAAACATAATCCTCCATGAACTTAAGTTTGGTTTAACATATAATAATCAACCAGTGTAATTCAGCATATTAATAGCATAAAGGACAAAGACAGCATGATTATCTCAAAAGATGCAGAAAAACTTTTTGATGAAGTCCAATACCCCTTGATGATAAAAAAAATTCCACACATTAGGACTATATATAAACTTCTGCAACCTGTTGAGGGTCTTCTAAAAAAAACTACAGCTGGTATTTATACTTAATAGTGGAATACTGAATGTTTAACTGCCAAGATTGGAAATAAGACAAAGATGTACACTCTTGCCAGTTCTATTTAAAATTGTACTGGAGATTCCAGATAGGGCAATTAAGCAAGAAAAAGAAATTCAAGGTATGCAGATGGAAAGGAAGAAGTAAAATAGCCTCTATTTATGGATTATTGATTTTGTATATAGACAATTCTAAGCAATCACAAAGAAAAATCTATCAGAAGTAATAAATGAATTCAGCAATGTTCCATGACAAAAAGATCAGTACATAAACATTTGTATCTCTACACACTAGCAATAAACTTTCTGAAAATAAAATCAAGAAAATTCCATTTACAACAGAATCAAAAAGAATATAATATTTAGGAATAAATTTAACAAAAGAAGTACAAGACACATACTGAAAATTACAAAATATTGTTTAAAGAAATTAATATCTGAAAAAAAAAGGAAATATATTTCATGTTTATGAATGTAGTCTTAATATTTCTAAATTGGCAACACTCATCAAACCCATTTATAGATGCAACACAATCCATATTAAAATCTACTTTTTTGCAGAAATTGGAAAGATGATACTAAAGTTCATATGGTACCCAAGAAACAGAATAACCAAAATAGTCTCAAAAAGGAAAACAAACTTGGAAGAGTCACACTTCCCAAATTCAAAACAATGCAAAGGGGCTTCCCTGGTGGCACAGTGGTTAAGAATCCGCCTGCCAACACAGAGGACACGGGTTCAAGCCCTGGTCCGGGGAGATCCCACATGCCGTGGAGCAACTAAGCCCGTGCGCCACAACTACTGAGCCTGCTCTCTGGAGCCGACGAGCCACAACTACTGAGCCCACATGCTGCAACTACTGAAGTGCATGCGCCTAGAGCCCGTGCTCCACAACAAGAGAAGTCATTGCAACGAGAAGCTGGTGCACCACAACGAAGAGTAGCCCCCGCTCAACACAACCAGAGAAAGCCCATGTGCAGCAACAAAGACCCAACACAGCCAAAATAAATAAATTTATTTAAAGAAAACAAAAAAAAACAATGCAAAGCTACAGTAATCAAGACAAAGTGGGACTGGCATAAGGATAGAAGTATTAATCAATACCATAAAATTGAGAGTTCAGGTACATTGATTACCAAGAAGGAAGTGAAAAAAAAAACAACACAATTCAATGAGAATAGAATATTCTTTTTAGCAACTAACACTAGGACAAGTGGGTATCCACATTTTAAAGAATAAAGTTAGACTCATACCTTACACCATAATAAAGTAATTCCAAATGAGTTGTAGATCTATATTTAAGAGCTAAAACTCTGAAACTCTTAGAAGATAGCATAGGAATAAACATTTGTGGCCTTGGATTAAACAATGCTTTCTTAGATACAAAAGCACAGCAAAAAATAGCAATAATAATAAATTAGACTATCAAAATTAATGTTTCAAAGGACAGTTATTTTACAGTTGGGTTTCAATTCATTAAACTCTTAGAATAATATTTTCAGATATCAAAAATAAAATTACCTTACTGATCTTAGGGTGAAAGTACTCAGTGTTTCACCATTAAGAATAACATTAGCTTAAGGGAGAGTAACATTAATAGCATGCCCCGTAGGAATAAGCTAAGGTACTGTTGTAAGAGAAGAGTGCAAGCTATTATAAGGACAGAATGTATTCCTTGTTGCTACTTTCAATTGCATTAAGAGTCTATAGGGGAGTCAAGATGGTGATGGGGGAAGACACTGAGTTAGCATCTCCCCACAACTAGGGCAATTGCCGGCCACTGGTGGGGGATCCTGACGCCCAAGGAGATGGGAGGAGCCCCCAAGTGAACCAATAGGATGTGGGGGGAAGAGGGGAGAGGGGGGAGGAGAAGTAGCGGCCAGACAGGGTCAGTGCCCCTGAGGCCAGGGAGATCAGGAGACGCAGGTGGGAGGGGCAATATGGAAGGAGCGGGAAAGGAGCAGAGGGTGTTTGCGCTGACCACTCAGGCCCGGGGAGCCTGCTGAGCTCCCAGATGAGGTCCCACGACCTCTGAGACCTGGGACCCTTCTGCTCCTTAAGCCTAAGCCTCACACCCCAAAGCCCCCAGGGCCTTTTCCAGCCCTGTGGGTCCTAAGCATAGGCCTTGCCCACCACCCAAAACCTCGCCCATCCTGAGGCTCAGCCCTCCACAGCCAAGGCCTTTCCCCCTCCCCCCCGTTTTTTAATCTTTCTCTTCCCACCTCATCTTTTTTATTAATGTGGTACTGTTGTACCTTCCAGTTGTTGATTTATCTATATTTTTATTTTTATATTCTTTATAACATAGCTGTTAGTTTCCTAGTATAATTTTATTTTTTACTTTGTTATTGTTCTCTCTCTCTTTTATTTTTTTTCCTGGCCAACCCACGTGGCTTGTGGGATCTTGGTTCATGAGCCAGGGGTATGTCTGAAGCTCTTGCAGTGGGAGCTCCATGTCGGAAACACTGGACTAACAGAGAACCTCAGACCCCAGGGAATATGTATCAGAGTGAGGTCTCAGGGAGGTCCTCATATCAGCACCAAGATCCAGCTCTACCCAGCAGCGTACAAACTCCAGTGTTGGAAGCCTCACTCCAGTGTTGGAAGCCAAACAACCACTAAGACAGAAACACAATCCCACTCATAAAAAAAATGAGATGGCAAAAATAATATGTCACAGATGAAGGAGCAAGGTAAAAACCTACAAGACCAAATAAACGAAGAGGAAATAGCGAATCAACCTGAAAAAGAATTCAGAGTAATGATAGTATGGATGATCCAGAATCTCGGAGATAGAATGGAACCATGGACTGAGAAAATACAAGAAATGTTTAACAAAGATCTAGAAGAACTAAAGAACAAACAGATGAACAACATATGAATTGAAATGAAAAATACACTAGAAGGAATCAGTAGCAGAATAACAGAGAGAGAAGAACGAATCAGTGAGCTGGAAGACAAAATGGTGGAAATAACTGCCGAGGAGCGGAATAAAGAAAAAACAATGAAAAGAACTGAAGAGAATCTCAGAGACCTCTGGGACAACACTAAACTCACCAACATTCAAATTATAGGGGTCCCAGAAGAAGAATAGAAAAAGAAAGGGTCTGAGAAAATATTTGAAGAGATTATAGTGGAAAACTTCCCTAACATGGAAAAGGAAATAATCACCATGAATAGTCAACTATGAATAGTCAACTATGAAAGGAGAAATCGAGAGTAACACAATAACAGTAGGGGACTTTAACACCCCACTTACACCAATGGACAGATCATCCAAAGAGAAAATAAATAAGAAAACACAAGCTTTAAATGACACAATAAACCAGATAGATTTAATTGATATTTATAGAACATTCCACCCAAAAGTGGCAGAATACACTTTCTTCTCAAGTGCACATGCAACATTCTCTAGGATAGATCACATCTTGCAGCAAAAATCAAGCCTCGGAAAATTTAATAATATTGAAATTATATCAAGCATCTTTTCTGACCACAACGCTATGAGATTGGAAATCAATTTCAGAAAAAAAAAAAGACTGTAAAAAACACAAATACATGGAGGCTAAACAGTGCACTACTAAATAACCAAGAGATCACTGAAGAAATCAAAAAAGAAATTAAAAATATACATAGAAACAAATGACAATGAAAACACGACGACCCAAAAGCTATGGGACGCAGCAAAAGCAGTTCTAAGAGGGAAGTTTAGAGCAATTCAATCTCACCTCAAGAAACAAGAAAAATCTCAAATGAACAACCTAACCCTACACTTAAAACAACTAGAGAAAGAAGAACAAAGAAAACCCAAAGTCAGTAGAAAGAAAGAAATCATAAAGATCAGAGCAGAAATAAATGAAATAGAAATGAAGAAAACAGTAGCAAAGATCTGTAAAACTTAAACTTGGTTCTTTGAGAAGATAAACAAAATTGAAAAACCCTTAGCCAGACACATCAAGAAAAAAAGGGAGAGGACGCAGATCAATATAATTAGAAATGTAAAAGGAGAAATCACAACTGACACTGCAGAAATACAAAGGATTATAAGAGACTATTACAAACAACTATATGCCGATAAAATGGACAACCACAAAGAAATGGACACTTTCTTGGAAAGGTACAATTTCCAAGACTGAACCGGGAAGAATTAGAAAATATGAACAGACCTATCACAAGTAATGAAATTGAAACTGTAATTAAGAATCTTCCAACAAACAAAAGTCCAGAACTACATGGCTTAACAGGCGAATTCTATCAAACATTTAGAGAAGACCTAACACTGATCATTCTCAAACTCTTCCAAAAAATTGCAGAGGGAGAAACACTGTCAAATACATTCTACGAAGCCACCAACAACTTGATACCAAAACCAGGAAAAGATACCACTAAAAAAGATTACAGACGAACACCACTGATGAACATAGACGCAAAAATCCTGAACAAAAGCTAGTAAACAGAATTCAACAACACATGAAAAGGATCATACACCATGATCAAGTGGGATTTATCCTGGGAATGCAAGTATTCTTCAGTATACGCAAATCAATCAATGTGATACACCACATTAACAAATTAAGGAATAAAAACCATACGATCATCTCAACAGACGCAGAAAAAGCTTTTGACAAAATTCAACACTACTTATGATAAAAACTCTCCAGAAAACGGGCATACAGGGAACCTACCTCAAAATAATAAAGGCCATATATGACAAACCCACAGCAAACATCATACTCAATGGTGAAAAAATAAAAGCATTTCCACTAAGATCGGGAACAAGACAAGGATGTCCACTCTCACCACTATTATTCAACATAGTTTTGGAAGTCCTAGCCATGGCAATCAGAGAAGAAAAAGAAATAAAAGGAATACAAATTAAAAAAGAAGAAGTAAAACTGTCACTGTTTGTGGATGATATGATACTATAAATAGAAAATCCTAAAGATGCCACCAGACAACTACTAGAACTAATCAATGAATTTGGTAAGGTTGCAGGATACAAAATTGATACACAGAAATCTCTGACATTCCGATATACCAACAATGAAAAATCAGAAAGAGAAATTAAGGAAACAATCCCATTTACCATCGCAACAAAAAGAATAAAATACCTAGGAATAAACCTGCCTAAGGAGGCAAAAGACTAATACTCGGAAAACTATAAAATACTGATGAAAAAAATCAAAGATGACATAAACAGATGGAGAAATATACCATGTTCTTGGATTGGAAGAATCAATATTGTGAAAATGACTATACTACCCAAAGCAATCTACAGATTCAAGGCAATCCCTATCAAACTACCAATGGCATTCTTCACAGAATTAGAACCAAAAATTTTACAATTCGTATGGAAACACAAAAGACCCCAAATAGCTGAAGCAATCTTGAGAAAGAAAAACGGTGCTGGAGGAATCAGGCTCCCTGTCTTCACACTATACCACAAAGCTACAGTAATCAAGACAGTATGGTACTGGTGCAAAAGAGAAATATAGATCAATGGTACAGGATAGAATGCTCAGAGATAAGCCCACACACATATGGTCACCTAATTTATGACAAAAGAGGCAAGAACATACAATGCAGAAAAGACAGCCTCTTCAATAAATGGTGCTGGGAAAACTGGACAACTACATGTGAAAGAATGAAATTAGAATACTACCTAACACCATACACAAAAATAAACTCCAAATGGATTAAAGACCTAAATGTAATACCAGACACTATAAAACTCTTAGAGGAAAACATAGGGAAAACACTCTTTGACATAAACCACAGCAAGTTCTTTTTTGACCCACCTCCTAGAGTAACGGAAATAAAAACAAAAATAAACAAATGGTGCCTAATGAAACTGAAAAGCTTTTGCACAGCAAAGGAAACCATAAAAAAGACAAAAAGACAACCCTCAGAGTGGGAGAGAATATTTGCAAATGAAACACAAAGAATTAATATCCAAAATATACAATCAACTCATGGAGCTCAATACCATAAAAACAAACAATCCAATTAAAAATGGGCAGAAGATCTAAATAGACATTTCACCAAGGAAGACATACAGATGGCCAAGAGGCACATGAAAAGCTGCTCAACATCACTAATTATTAGAGAAATGCAAATCAAAACTACAATGAGGTATCACCTCATACTAAGTAGAATGGGTATTATCAAAAAATCTAGAAACAATAAAATCAGGAAATGGTGTGGTGAAAACAGAACCCTCCTGCACTGTTGGTGGGAATGTAAATTGATACAACCACTATGGAAAACAGTATGGAGGTTCCTTAAAAAACTAAAAATAGAACTGCCATATGACCTAGCAATCCCACTATTGGGCATATACCCTGAGAAAACCATAATTCAAAAAGAGACATGTACCACAATGTTCATTTCAGCACTATTTACAATGGCCAGGACATGGAACCAACCTAAATGTCCTTCCACAGATGAATGGATGAAGAAGATGTGGCACATATATATAATGGAGTATTATTTAGCCATAAAAAGAAACGAAATTGAGTTATTTGTAGTGAGGCAGATGGACCTAGAGTCTGTCATACAGAATGAAGTAAGTCAGAAAGAGAAAAACAAATACCATATGCTAATGCATATTTATGGAATCTAAAAAAAAAAATGGTACTGATGAACCTAGTTGTAGGGCAGTAATAAAGATGTAGACATAGAGAATGGGCTTGAGGACACGGGGTGGGATGGGGAAGCTGGGGTGAAGTGATAGTAACATCGACATATATACACTACCAAATGTAAAATAGGTAGTGTGAAGCAGCACCATAGCACAGGGAGATCAGCTCGGTGCGTTGCAATGACCTAGAGGGGTGGGATAGGGAGGATGGGAAGGAGGCTCAAGAGGGAGGGGATATGGGGACATATGTATGCATACAGCTGATTCACTTTGGTGTACAACAGAAACTAACACAGTATTGTGAAGCAATTATACTCCAATAAAGATTTTTTTTAAAAAAAGAGTCTATAGGTATGCATATCTTAAACACCTGGCATATCTTGGGCTGAGTGTTAGGGGGAAAGAATGAAAACCCTAATGGAAAGGAAATATGTATGTTATATATATTTGACCAGAAAGCTTCCTTCTCTAATTTTCTCAAAATTTTCCTAGGCTCAGCATTATTTAATATTTAAAGAGCATCCAAGGTTTTGAGTTCAATTTATTGGCAGTTATAGAACGTGAAAATAAATCACAATCCTGAGCAATCAGACTAATACACTGTATTTACAAACTATTTATTGAGAATCTATACATTTGGTACTCATCTTGTAAAGAATAAAATAAATAACCTATTTCCTTAAATTCTCTATCAATGTACAAATGCCTAAACAAATTAATACAAGACACACTAAAAACTGTCACTCAGGATATTGCTGCTGTGCAATGTCAAGTATAGTATATTACTAATGTTAACTTAAAGTCACTCAATTTTTTGATATATTATTCTATTCCTTAATATACAAAAAGAAATTTGCAGAGAGTACACAGTGGTAGAAAGGGTATATTGATTCTCTGTGATTTACAGCCAGATAAGCAAGGCTTCTGGTTGTTCTCAACCATAAATACTACAACTGCAATGGCTTTGATTATCTACCCTGACTTGTGTTTGAAAATGAACATCAGTCAACTTGATGTCACTTTGGCTGGTTCATTAGATGACAATGAATTTCTGTAGGGAAAATTTTTATGTATAGTTTACTATTAGTTAACTTGACAAAGCTATGTTTGTCAAGCAGAAAGTCACAACGATTCAAAACAACTAAAGAAAATTTAACTAGAAAAATATTGGGAAGAGACCAGAGATTCAATGCACTTTAGGATAACACTCAAAGTGATATTAAAACAAAATTAATAATTTGATTCATAACAATTCCTTTTTTTCATCTGAGGTGGTTGTAAACCAGGAACAAATGGAGCCTTCTTGTGGAGAATTATGTACTCTACATGTAGTATATTCTTATTATTCTTGGAACTTAATTTTTTGAAAAATAATTATAAAATGTTTTATTTTGAAATAATTTTAAACTTGGATAAAGGTTGCAGAGAGAACACAGAGTTCCCTTTCATCCTGCACACAGCATCTGCTAATTTTTAGGGATACTATAAGTAAGATGATTCTTCTTTTATACAGTATTTGAGGATGAATAGACCATGGTTTTTCAAGGCTCAGTACAAAGAGTTTTGACAACTGTGGTGACTAGAGGAAATGTTGAATCAACAGCAGGGACACTTTAATTTTGGTGGAGATTGTGGTTGATTCTGTGTCTGATTTCTTTAGGACAGGGCTACACAAAGTGTGGTGCAGGTTTATTACTTCAGGTCTGTGAACTGTTACCAGGGCATCCCAGCACACAATTACTGGAACCATCTTGGTGAACAGGATATAGACCAATTCAGGTGTAGAAAAACTCACAAGATATACTGCATATGATGCAAGCTGCATCCTAGTCACAGGTAGAAAAACTGTTATAATGTATGATATTTTAAGGTTTATCAATTTGACTCCAAAATTACATTAAAAATAACATAAAATTCATAAACATTTATTTTAATAAATTATAATCTTAACCATCCAAGTTAGGAAAATCCACAGACCACTCAAAACACAGTATCATAACATGTAACAAAACACTCACCTCTGATATCACCTATTTCATCAAATATCAGCCAAGTTGCTTCATATCTTAAAAGGTCTTCAGTGTTGCTCTTATGCTGTCTACAGTCAGGAAAAGATATATTTGTTCCTTCAATAACAAATTACAATTGAGCAGTTCCTTTTGAAAGAAAAATCCCCTTTTCCCGCTGTTCTGTAGAATGGCATTATTGTCAAGTAATGATATAAACCATGAAACTGGAAAGGACGGAAATGGACTTCTTTTCACAGGGGAATTTAAACAATCTTATATAAATCCTTTGTATAGGTACTGATTTAAAATTATTTCGTAAGATCAATACTTCTTTAGAAGTCTACAGAAATACTCCATAAATCTATTTTTAAAGAGGTATTTTCTTATCAATGTAGTCATTAAAAAATATTCTGTGTGCTCAATATATACTCAACATCACACTAGCCACTTGTCTTATAAAGATAAATAAAGCATACTTATTTAAAAGTATTTAAGAAATTGTAGGAGAAAGTCTAGATTTTCATGCATGTAGTTTATTGGAGATAGTTCTCAGGAACCAGACCATAGAGAAGTGAATAATGCAGGGTTATGTTTGGAACTCCTGTACTTGCCCATTTCATATCAAAACTGTTTACAAGGGAGTGACACAATATGTGATTAAACACATTTGCGTTTCACCTCTCCCCCCACACACATATATTTTTCCTGCACACTCAAAGATCCTAATAAATATATATATATATATTTGCTATACACACACACACACACATATGTGTATATATATATATATTCACTTCCAAGAAAAAAATATTTATATATACATTTGAACCTTGAACAGCATGGGGGTTGAGGTGCTGACCCTCTGCACAGTTGAAAATACATGTACAAGTTTACAGTTATGTATCAACACTCTCCGCAGTTCTATATCAGCTGATTCAACCAAGGACTGTGCAGTTAGTACTACAGCATCTATTTACTGAAGAAAAAAAAATCCATGTATAAGTGAAACTGCCTAGTTCAAACCCATGTTGTTAAAGGTTCAACTGTATATATAATATTTTTTCTTGGAAATGAATATAGTTCCAACTCAGCTCCTTCGACCTATAATCTCTTCTCTTAGCAGTTCCAGAACTTGTCTGGCTGGGTTGTGTTATAACTTAACAACACTTATTGATCTAGTGGCCAGTAGGGGACTAGGACTTAGATTCTGAGCAGGCAATGTTCTCTTGCAAGACAGATACCTGAATCAATTTCAAGCAAGGAAGAAAGCACAAGTCTTTAGAAGTGGGTCACTTCAGAGGATTCATAGGATTGAGGAAAAATATGGGATTCAAGGTATTTGAGTGTATAATTCCCAGATGTCCACATGCCAAGTCTTAGGGTCTTATTCCTTCCCAATCAGAAATGGCATACTTGGCATAGCAGACTTGCTGGGAATGATAACTCAACCTTCAACAGAGCACTGCTATTATTATAATATGCTCCAGGCCTTATCCTCAGCTCTTTCTGTTTTCTGTCTAAGGGAGATGAGTGTCTTTATATATTGGTTTTCACACCTTAATTTACTTAGGTAATTAGTCACCTTAAGTGATTCTTGTCTTTCAAAAATAGTCTTCATATTCTTTTTTCCATAATTACTATTTCTTCTGGACCTCTCAGAAGTCTGAAATCTTGTACTTGCCAATGCATTTCCTTTAACCAGTACACCACACTATCCCAGTTCATCACTGGTGAAAGTTTTAACAATTGCACTGTCACCTTTTGCCACTGTCTGTCTGTGTTCTATTATACTTTTAACCAGCAAGTGATTGGGTCCTCATTGCAGCTGCTGAGGCAGACGGCAATGCTGAAGCACGGCAAGTTCCAAGAACAGAAGGCATACTTGGAAATATAAAGTACGTACTCTAAAGTGTGGTGACCCCTGAGATGCAGGGACCGTAGCAGGGGTACTGTCTGCACAGGTCTAAGGGTGGTACTACATGCAGCTTTAGCAAACACAAATGGTTTTCCTTTATGTTTTACCAATTTATATTCCTACCAGCAATGTATAAAAATCCAAATTGTTTAAAATCCTTACCAGCCTTTTCTTCATTTTAACCTTTATGTTAGGTTTATAATATTAAATTTTAGTTTTACTCAATATTTCTGATGACTATTAAAAATTTAGCATTTTCTTTCAAAAATTTTAAACCATTTCGATATCCATTTTTTTGAGGCACTTACTCTTCCATTGGATTTTGTGTCTTTTTATTACTAATTTTAGGAATTTTATATTTTAGATTTGAATCTTTAGTCCTTTGAGTAGAATTTAATTTCAATTTTATATTTTATCTTTAACATTTTAAAATGTTAAATTCAATTATATATTTTATCTTTAACATTTTAAATTCTTATTTCTGATTAAAGTATCATTGTTTGTCCCAAATCATGAAGCTATATTCAATTTTTTCCCTAAAAGTTTTATTATTTTATCTTTCACATTTGGGCCAACTTTATATCATTTCATTGTCTTTTGGCTCCCATTGTTTTTTTTAAAGAGGGAACATTCTTACTGTAATTCCTCTGAAGTTAAACTGTAATATGATTCTTGTTACTCTGGTTGTTAACAGTGTTATTATATGCTTAGTGCACTTGTTCTTGTATTTATCTCTCTTAAAATTTGTAAGGATCCTAGAATCTTTGTAGTGGGTATGATATCTTTTCTCAGCTTGGGTGTATTGTAAGCTCTATTCTCTTCAAATATTGCCTCCAAAATCTTAGAGATTTTTAAGAATATTTTGTGCAGCTCTCCTACTTGTTTCCTCAGGAGTTAAATTTTATGGAAAGAAAAACAATCCTCACTTCTCTCTCAAAGAATCTGTTTAATTGTTCTTTTGACAACTCTTCTTTCTTCTGAATATTTTGTTACAATAACTCATCACTGGTACAAGTTTAATCACTGAAGTCAGTGAAAACACTTAAAATGTTTCTCACTAGTCAGGTAAGTAATGATAGAGGTCTAAATTTAAGGGGAAAGTAGAAGAGGAATCAAGGAAAAAATATGAACTTATATGTTGATCTGAATTTAAAACAATCCTTTATTCCTTGTGATGAGGATACAGTCTCTTTATTCCATACTATGATTAAAATTTGTCTTGGGTAAATTCTTAAAATGAAAATTATTCTCAATGAAATTCTTACTATAAGAATATAGAAGAGAAAAGTATTCTTGGAGGAGTGGATCAAGATGGTGGCAGAGTACAGGACATGAAGCTCAACTCTTCCCACAAATACGTCAAAAATGTATCTACATTTATAACGATTCTCACAGAATACCTACTGAACCCAGGAAGAAGACCTCAGACTTTTGGGAGGGCAAGAAAATCTCCATTTAACCAGGTAGGACAAAAGAATAAAGAAAAAAAGAAAGTGAGAACAGAATCGGGAACAGGACCTGCCCCCCTGGGAGGAAGTTGTGAAAGAGGAAATGTTCCTGCACCCTGGGAAACCCCCTCACCCCCAGGGAGATCAGCCAGGACAGAGGGGAAGCTTCAGAAAATTATTCTTATAAATATTCCTTGCAGCAGCACAAACACATTGATTTGCCTGTGCTATGGTTTTACACATTTAAATAGTGTAGAAATATTATATGTTGCCCTTTAGTGTAAGCACTGGGTAGTGCTAAAATTGGTATCATTTCTGTCAATATGTTGCAAAACATAACCAAAAATAAATAAACAAAATAAAATAACACATTCCCCAGGCACTAAAGAGTAAGCTGAAAGAGTAAAGTGTGTTTCAGTGTATCATGACAGACCACAGAAGGGTTCTTCACAGGAAATGCTACAAAGCGTATTTCAATTGAAGCAATGAACTTTAAGTGGAATTCTATTTTACACGTGAATGTATATTGTGTGATAATCTCAAGTCTACTTATTCAACAGCTGGATCTCAAGATTAGAATGAAGGTGACAAGAGTATAGAGAATTATATTCCTACAGAGTAAGAAAAATCCTATTAACTTTTAATGACCCATTTTTTCTTGGGCTTTTAGTTTAAAATTCTGATATAACCTACTGGTAATTTTGTTTTATTTTAAAGGTTAGACTCATAGTGTACAAAAGCAAATGTATATATTTTATTAATAATAGTCATTTTAATTTAGAGAGTGAGTCCAAAGCCAGGGTGGGTGTTTAGAGACTAATTTTGAAGTGGCACAGGGAAACCTAAGGAATAACATATGCAAGACATGAAAGTATTGGATGCAATCATAATGTACAGAAGTATATATCTAGAAGTTAAATCTCAGTGCTATATTACTTCCTGTACCACTCAATACTGCCTCGGTTCATCTATCTGCACAACTGTCACATTACAGCAACAACAAAGCCTTTCATGACTGACTAATGAGCTATGTTATTAGTTTAATTATTGCCTGCCCACTTAGAGACTCAACTTATTGGAAAGGAAATGGTGATTATTACAACTGGCAACTCCCCTTGGCTTACACTTTATTCAGGACACTACCTCATGGACTTATTGCTTTGCTATTTTATGCACAAGTAGGACCTAAACATTTCATTAGTTAATTTTCTGTTATATACAATAACACATAAATATTTATTTTGTGAATGTTTAAACGATAAGTCTTATAAATCTCCACTTGACTATTTATTTATCTACATTTGATCATGTTAAAATTTAAAAAAATAATAATACTCATTATATTCCACTGTGTTAAATATTTGATATGTGTAAGTTCATATAAGGCATGGCTCACGCCTTTAAAAATATCTTAATAGGAAAAGTAGAGCATGAGCTAGAATAGTTAGAATTTAAATAAGTGTTGAGTAATTGCCATAACAGCAGAACAAGCTTGACATACAAAAGATACAAATTTAGAAAAATATTTATTCTGAGTATAGTGGCCAGGATAGGCTTACGAAGGTGAACTGGACCAAAAGAACAGACATGTTTTTAAGAGGTAGTGAGGAAAGATGAGAGCTAGTTTGGGTTTTATACAGATTGAGTTATATGTACTTCCAGAATATTCAGAAAATTATGTGAATTAGGAAGCTGACATCTAAGCCTGGATCTTAGAGATTGAGAGGTATCAGTATGAGATGCTAACAAAAGAGGTGAGAAGAAAGTATACTAGAAACAAGAAAATGTAGAGATAAAATTTAGTCTTTGGGAAGACCTTTCAATGAACACGGGGAGAAAGTTGACTGTGGAAGGAAACCCAATCAATCAGAAAAAGAAGAGGAAAATCTGGAGACTGAAGTGTCATTGGATGGATACAAGCAGTTCAAGGTAGATTGCACAGTCAAACGCTGAAGCAAGGTTGAGTAATATGTATCCGGGTTTTGATAATTAGGAGAGCATGGTTGATTTATCAAAGTGTGAAGTCAGAGAACAAATGATTAAGAGGTGACAATATAATGACCAACTCCTGTTTAACCTGCTTAACATCTTATTGTTTCATAACCTCTTAAGCCTAACAATGGTGATGATTCTTGAAACTAATTCAAATCCAAGAAGATACAAGAGACTTTTAAAAAATTGGTAATGCTGAATCTTAACAATAATTTATACATACTGACATCAGTTTTCCAAGTGTTGCTCATAGCACTTTATGCATGTTAACTTATTCATTCCTCCCATACAGTTATTATTAACACTATCAGATAAGTGAACTGAGGAACAGAGGCATTAGGTAACTTGCCTAATATCAGAAAGATAGTAAGCAGACAAGCCAGGAATGTCATACCATCTGATTCCAGAATCTTGTGAATTTAAGCACTAAACTGTTGCTCTTTTTGTTGCTATTGTTGTTTTTGTTTATTTGTTTTCCTGATTTTATTATTGACTAGTTCACAAAATTATTTCCAACAAAATAAATGATGAAAAATTGAGTGCAAAAGTACCTAACTTCAAGTGACTCTTGAATCTGTTGTTTCATAAATCAACATATTGTAGCTCTTTCTCTTTTTTAGGAAAATTATTTTCCTTTCTTAATAATTTTACCCTCCTCACATATATTTTTCATTATTTCTTGTAATTTTTAGTTTCAGTTTCTAAATAACCAGTTAATATACTGATAGAGTCAAAATATCTGTCCCATTCACTCACTCTTTCAGTCAACAAATAGTTAATTGAGTATGCCTCTGTGAAATACTTTATATTAAGTATGTAGAATATGTGTGTATAACATATATGTATATATAAAACTATGACATTTTTAACCCTATTTTGCATTCCTACTTAACTGTTTAAGACCTAATTTGATAGTGGTTATTTATACAGTTAACAAGTAGATTTTTGGAAAAAAAAGAATCAAATCAATGATCAATTTTTGTCTGAGCTCTTAACAAAGCTACTTGAAGCAGATAAAAAGGATATTTTCTTTCTTTTATGTTTGTATGTTTAGAAGGAGCAGGTAACATAGGAACTAACAATATAATGTGGTGAGAGAAGAAAAGTATTCCTATATTCTAGGGTAACTTTCTTTAAAAACTAACTAATACTAAAGTACATTTATTTCTTAGATTGCTTAGACTAAACCTCCATTTTACTACTAAAATTGTCTTTGATCAATTGGAAGTTAAAAATTACATATAGAAAAATGAAATTATAGTTTCAAAATTATCAATGTGTCATTCTCATAAATTGATATTAAGAACATATGAAGACAATTTAATTCAATACAACTGACCTTGCTTATGAAACATTATTCTGGTAAAATCTATCATATTTTACAATGAAACATCTGGCAGGCTACATGACATTTATTAAATTTGGCTTTATCTAATACAAGGCATGCCAAAGCTTCAACTTAATGAACATTGATGGCTGATGCCCATCATTTGTTCCCTGACAGCTGAGATATACATATTTATTTGAATGATCTGGGTCTATGTGGCATCCAAAATAAAACAAGCAATGTCACTGAAGTCAAAATTGAATTAAATTACAAATGTGTGTATATATATATACGTTTATATATATATGCATATTCTAATTTACAGGTAAAGGAGTGTATAGTCATTTGGAACTGATTTATTGATATAACCTCATTCTATATGTAATGAAAAATACCAGAATAGGAAAATAGGAAGCACAAAATTAATGGAGGAAGTCCCTAGAAAATTATAAACTGTGGAAACCTATCCCTGGCACTGCTTGGCATCCTTCTGACATTCTAGCACAGAACAAGAATGTACAGAGTGACAATTCATTCTGTTTGTGCCTTTCATCTTTGCCCAAAATATAGGCAACAGTCTCAGAATGTTATCTCCTTGTCCTAATTATCATACACATCTTCTTCACCACAATATCTTTCTGCCCTTTTAATGACATTGGAATATTCTTTCTTGTATAAACAAATTTGGCCTCCACTTTATATTTTCTCCATAACCTTTCCTTCACTGAGCACAGGTTATTCTCCTTGAGATCAATATTGTTACAGTCCCAAAGAGCAAAGCCTGCATTTTCCCTCATACATCTTTTAATTTAGCAGAGAAAGATTAGGGATGACTAATGAGAATTCTTGAGAACTCTCAAGGTTCAAGACATTCTTTCTTTTAGAGATTTCATCTTGCTTCATACCAAGCATGAAGATTCTTACGGATCCCATATTAAATTAAATGTTTTTTGTAAGCTTAAACAGGATTATAATATTGCTTTTGAAATTATTTGCTATAATTTACTCATTTAATTTAAAATCAGATAGGGCTTCCTTTTAGCAATTAATAGGCATGTTCAGAAATTCTTACAAAATTTGAAAATCTAACCTTTAAATTTTTTTTTCAAATATGGTATTCAGCCTCCCAGCTACTATTTTCTGCTGTGTTTCTTGGTGCCTCCCCCATGCATGGGCAGCTTAGGAGTTGGCCAAAAAGTTGAGGGAAATATTTTGGAAATTGTGTGACTCACTTTTCTGAGTTCCTACCACGTTTCAGCCCAAACTCTGACCTGGGCACCCTCAGTCTAAAAACATTGCATCCCTGGTCTCTTTCAGTTAACTTGGAACTGTAAAAAATTGCCCTCAGCAAAAAATCCAAAATGAGTGTTGTCTTTACTGATGTTTCCCTTTTTCAAGTATTGTAATCCCTCAAGACTGCTTTAAATTGATGCTCTTTCAATGTCTTTAAACAATATTTTGTTAAAATTCTGTCCAACACTTATAATTTCTTCAGAAGAAGGGTTAACCCAATGTAAGCTACTTCATCATAGGCAAAACTGTAAGTCATATTTAAGTGTGGTGGGTGTGTATCTTTCTGCTTAGGAAACTTTAATCTTTCCTTTACATATACAATACATTAATACAGTCAAGGTCCATTCTACATATCATGTTACGTATAAATTTCTTGGTAACCTACACGGGCAGATTTGAATACTGTCTTATTTTTACAATCATCATACAGCCTTCCACCACACGTTGTCTCTCTTTCACATGTATGTTTATTTGATTTTAGAGAGCATATTAATCCTTGTATCATTAGCAACTCACTTAGTTCCCAGTACAAGGTAGATGATCAAAAATGATCCTGAAGGAATGAATAAGAGAATAAACCTGAAAATTCATGTTCATTACAATCATCAAAATCTTGGACTATTTAAGAGAAATTTCTTTATCCATTCTACAATTAACTGAGTAGTTTTGATCTTATTGTAACATCAGGCAGAAAAGACATAAAGAAAAGCTGTACTGTTTGAAAATCTAGTTGAAATAAGTTTAGTAACTAAAATACCTCATTTTAAGAGATTTTAAACTGTAAATTAGGTTTATGTCATAAACTCCAAAATATTTCTTAAATGCAGTTTTTAAAAATTACTTTAAGATATGATTTACTAAACATTTTAAGAATATAATAATATATCAAATAATCAGGATATAAGAAAAATGATTGGATGTTTTTAGAATCCTAGAGGAAATATAATTTCTATGCTACATTTAGCACCAATAGCAATATCTGACAGATGTTTTTGACAACATTTTAAACTTGACAGATAAGTATGACAAAGTTATTTGTTTTGATATTTAAATGAGTAGCATCATTCTGTTTTGGTAATCAACAACTCAAGTGTATTTTGTTAGACAAACTAAACTGATCCTAATAGAAAAAAAATTACATTTAAACATATATAACTGACTGGCCCTAAAGAGAAAGTAGATTATGAATTAAACTGCTTAGTGAAAGTATCATGGTAAAAATTGATATTTAAGAAAACAAGAAGAACGAATAAAATTTTCACAGTAGGGGAGGGTGTAAATAATATTACATAAAGAGAAAAGCATATAAAAAGGCAGAGTCATGTTACATATAAGGAGAGGAAAAGAAGGCTGAAAGTGGGCATAAATTATATTTGTCATTCTAAAGAATTTTGATTTTTGAATTGTATAATGTTTTGTAAGGGAAGTTACAAAAGTATTTTAAACCTGATGGCTGACATGATCTGATACTACTTGAGAATTATTATTCTGACAACTATGCAGAAGAAGGGATGGCATTAAGAGCAAAAGAGGAAAGACCAATTCAGATCTTATTTCAATGATCCAGTAAGCAGTAGCAGTAGGGATGGAAAGAAGTAGATGGGAGCAATATGGCTTCGTTCGCTGCCAATATATGGGTGGAGGAAGAGAAGGATTCAATAATGACTCAATTTTTCTGACAGGCAATTGAATGCATAATGGTACCATGCACTAGAAGAGTAAAGCACCTGTAGCTATAGTTTTAAAATATAACCGTTAGAGTTTCATTTATTAATTATCACAAGAAACTGACCATGCTAGCACCTTGACTCTGAACCTCCCAGCTTCCAGAACTGTGAGAAATAAATTTCAGTTGCTTAAGCCACCCAGTCTATTTTATTTTTGTTATGGCAGCTTGACCTAAGATAGATCTTGACTGACACTGGAATTGATAATTCATTAGAGTTTGATTGACAATTCTACTATAATAAAACAAATATTACATTAAGAATGAAATAAATATCTTTATATCACACCTTAAATATTAAGAAGTATATGATTATCTGACCAAATACTCATAACATTAGCCAATAAAATCATGTAGCCTAGGGATATATATATATATATATATATATCTGAGATAGAGGTATGTATCTTGCCCACATTTTAAAGTAATGTTATATAAAATTTCAATTAAAAAATGGTTGATTACTCATAGAAAATATTTCCACTTAAGAGTAATTTTTAAAAAACACGATTTCAGTTACCTGTGGTCAACCATGCCGAAAATATTAAATGGAAAATTCTGGAAATAAACAATCCATAAGTTTTAAAATTGTGCACTGTTCTGAGTAGCTTGATGAAATATGTCCCAACTGGGAAGTGAATCAACCCTTTGTCCAGCATATCCCCACTGTATACATTACTTGCCTATTATTCACCTAGTAGCCCTCTCGGTTATCAGACAATCAACTGTCCCAGTATCACAGTGCTTGTGTTCAAGTGACCCTTATTTTACTTAATAATGGCCCCAAAGTACAAGAACAGTGATGCTGGCAATTCAGATATTCTCCTACTGTGCCTAATTAAACTTTATTATAGGTTGTACATACAGAAAAAACAGTACATATAGCATCTGGTACTATTCGAGATTTCAGGCATCCACTGGGGCTCTTGGAAATATACCCCATGGATAAAAGGGGGCTACTGTAGAATCAAGTGCTCTAACTTACTCTGGCTAAACATATCTGTAACATTCTATTTATATAAAAACAAGCACACAAACTGAAACTAAAAAAAAACTGTTAAACTTTACGGAACATACCATTCTCTTTATCATAAAATCGTATTCCAAAATACCATAAATGAGCACTTTTTTGTGTACTTGGTTGAATGAAACCAATAAAGATGCTATCTTAAAACCAATCATCATCCTACAATGAGCAAAGCATGCGTTCTTAGATATGTTTGTAAAATTAAATGAAATTCTTAATTATACAAGTTTAATCAGAGTTAGTTATAATATTTCAATACATTTCATTGTCCATTTCTTGTGCTAAGGTGTGAATTTAATTAAACACATTTTTTCTGCATGTATTGAGGGATATGTGTAAGGTTTTTTCTTTTCTTATATTATTTGTTAAGGTAAGGAATTGCATTGATAAAGTTACTATGATAATCCTTATTTTAATTCCTTGGTCAAGCTATACTTATTTGTGATACTTATTATTCCAATTACTAATAATTTATTTGGGACTTTTGCACTTATTGGATTGGTCTATAATTTTATTTTCCAATAAAGACATCTTCATATTGTAGTTTGTATGTCACAGTAGCCTTATGAAATACTTTAGATTTTCCTTTTAGTTATTAACTATATCTTGCTATATTATTAGGTGGTTACAAATTCAGAATTGGTGCACATTTTAATAGGGTAGCCACATTTTTATTATTCAGTGAATATTACCTTTATACAAGTTTTTGTTCTATATTCAAATTTAGTTGATAGAAATACTAGCATCTAAGCTACATTTTAGTTATATTTCCCTGATTTATCTCTCTTCAACCTTTTTGTGTCATTTAGTGTCTCATGTAAATAGCATATAACTTGACTTCATTATGTTTGTTGCTGCTGCTGCTCCTCTTGTTCTTTTTTAAAATTTTCATTTATACAAAGTTATAGTTATTTTTTAATATGATAACTCATTCAGTTTGCATATATTATGATTATAGATATATTTAAACTTATTTACATAATTACATAATTTTGTTTTCTATGTATTGATATCATACTATTTATTTGTTTTTTAAATCTTCTTTCCTTACTTCTTTAGGATTTATCTATTTTCTTTATTTCTTCTGCTCTGGGAGTTTTACCCCTTATTTTTATGATTTAGTAATCCTCCCTTAATTTTTACTTGAAGACTTAGATTACCAAAGCCCATAATTAATACCCCTATCATCCTCCTCAGCTGATTAAGTCCACCTGAACCCATTTTCTTCCTGATCCCCACCAATTTTCTGTTACTGTGATCTGCAATTTGAGTCTAATCTTCTTCTTTAAAATAAACTTTCATTAGTCCTAATTATTAATAATATTGTTTAGAGCCAATATGCATTTAGATTTAATGACAGTTTCACTAATATCTTTAATCAACTCCTTCCTGCCAGTGTCCACATTTTGTTTTCAAATTCATCATTTCATACTTCTTTCAGGTTATATTTTTAGTATTTATATGTCAGAATACATTTTATTTCACTTTATTTTTTATACATCTTTATTGGAGTATAATTGCTTCACAATGCTATGTTAGTTTCTGTTGTACAACAAAGTGAATCAGCCATATGCATACAATAGCACTTTCAATCTTAAATAATTTGAGTTTATCTGGGTACAGAAGGTTAAATTTACTTATTTCATCTGTCACATATTGTGACTGATGGGAAGCTTACTGTAATTGTGTCATATCTTTGTAAAGAATATATTTTTCCCTCACAACTGTCCACATTTTCTATTTGCTTTTATGTTCTGCATTTGCACTACAATGTAAGTATAGAAATATTTCTATCTATGCTGCTCAAGACTGTATAAGTTCTTTCTATCTGAAGAGTCATACCTTCTTCAATTTTGTCATTTTTATAAATATTAATTCTCTGAATATTGAACTCGGCCTCACTCCCTTCCCTTAATCTACTATTTTTTCTTCTTGCAATTTCTATTAGATAAATACTGGATCTTGTTTTTTTATACTTCATGGCTTTTAAACTATGTTTCTTTCCTTTTTCTTTCTTCTTTCCTTCCTGCCTTCTTGTTGTCCTACCTTCATTCCTTTTATTCCATGCCCTCCATTAAGGGATAAATCTTCACACTTAAATTCCTATATATTAATTCTCTCTTTGGCAGTGTTGCTCAACCACCAGCTGTACAATAAATTGTATATACCTTTCATTCCCAGAATTCTTTACTAAATATATGTGGCCTTCTTTCATATTGTTCTTTCTTTACTATTTTTGAACTTTTAACCCTATTTATTTTAAATATTCCTTCAGAGAATACATTATGTATTTCTTCTAGGAGAACATATTTCCTCATGTACTTCTTTACAGCAAGCTACTTTTCAGTTGAGGGAAGCTTCCTTTAACTTAGAGGACTCTACATTTTGGGTATACTTCCACAGGCAACAGTACATTTGCCTCTGACTGGATCCAGTGGATTTCACTCGTTCTAAACCAGCGTTTATGATGCTTTTTCAGAGTAGCATCCAAACACCAAACAGTTAATGTGAACCTCTGACTCATTTCTATGTACAATGAAAGACCAGGATTCCAATTTTTGTAGGTGGCCCCTTTTTACTGTACCTCTAAGTCAAATAGTCCATGTTTTAAGAGATTTTATGACTGTTTGCTTTGTGTAGTAGTAGACTTACTTCCAACTACCTAAATACATAGAATCTCCATGCTAAAGTTCCCTCCTCACATGGGCTTTAAACACAAGCCCCAGATGTTTACACTTTCATTTGTTTATAATAATCCCCTGAGTCTTTTATCTCTAGTTCTGATTCACTGCTCTGAATTTTTGTATTCTTTCCTTTTATTCTTTGGCATTAATGATTTTGCTTCCTTGGCAATGCATTTTAAACTAGTTTATTTTTTGGAAAATATAAAACTGTTTAGTCTGTGGTAGCATAGCAAGGGTGGGGAAAGAGGAGGTGAGTAGTTTTCATGTTGGCTAAGTCTGCCATATTGTCTTAACAGTTGTTTTTATGCAGCATACTATTTTTATTTGTTCATCAAATATATATAGATCTTTTACTTTGTTCCTGATAGTATTTTAGGTCCTGGAAATACAGCAGTGAATGTAACAGACACAAATCCTTGACCTCATGGACTCCACATTTAATGTAGAATCTGAAAATAAACAAAAAAAAAACAAGCAGATACGTGAAAGAAGAGATTAGTTCCACACCAGTAAGCAAGACTATGAATTTACTTTTGGTTTCCAGCAGCATATGACTGGCTTCAACTAAATGAATTTCCAATGTTTCTGGTCCACACAAAGTTCTATACCATATACCAAAGTCTTTGTTGCTGACACCATTTGTCATTAGGAACGTCTTTACTCAGAAGCCACAGCTATATTGCCTTTCAGATGGGAATGTGGGGCTTTCTGACCCACTGTCATGATAATATATCTTCCTCCTCCTATACAGAGGAGACTGAAAACAACCAAAGCACTATTCTGACAGCTTGATTCAATTCTACCTCTTGCTTGTTCAGTCTCATTATGAGGTAGGAAAGTGGTTACTTATCCTACCCACTTTCCACACTACGTGAGTAAAAGTATTCACTACTGGATCCTAGAGAGTCTTCTCATATTCCCCTCATCTGCCCTGTGGGGTTCTTTGTATTTTCTCATCCATAAAGCCCTCTCTCTGTCAGCATCCTATTCTCATCACCACAACTGTTAAGGTCAGAGATTTTACTCTACTTAAAAGCTAATGTTAACCTGTTATTGTTTTATGGATACTTGCAGAAGACACAAGACTTGGGCAAACGGCTTTTTATTACTCTTTGCACAATAAGCAGCATGAACATCAGCATTTTCCCATGAGTTCTACTTGTCTCCCAAGCCAGCAAGACAATATAGAGGGGCCCTAATGCATGCTATGCTTCCAGTGGTTTGTGTCATAGCTGATGAACCTTGAACTTGTAGAATACAAGAAAAACTTACTACCTTGAGTGAATTCTAACTAATAAGGGAATCGATCTTCTCTGAAAACCTGACTCAGGATAAGGATACTCAAGGATACTCAAAGAAGGGAGTTAGATATAGGATCAGAGAGAGTTAGCTTGATCTCTAATTTGTAAAACATTGCTTCCCACTATCTTTGTCCTTTATAAACTAAGCATAGAAAACATAGCAATGAGGCATTTTGTCCTTTAGACAAGGAGTAGCAGAAATAAAAGGCGAAATAATAAATATTTTAGGCTTTGTGAGCCATACACACAGTCCGCAACTACTTAACTTTGCCATGGTAGCATGAAAGCAATAACAGACAAAAACAGGTGTTTGGCCAGATTTTGCCTGTGTTTCACAGTGTGCTGAACCTTGCCCTAGACTCAAAGTTTGAGGGTTACTATCAAAATATTGGAATGATTTGCTCTATGAAACCTAAGACTGAAAGTGATCAGGAAAGGAATCTGCATAGAAGCATGCAGGAAGCCCACAATTTAAAGGTCAGAGCCTTCAGCCCTCACAGTTTAAAGAAGTCAAGTTCTTTGGTCAACAGTCCCCATACACACACAGAACTCTAAACTTTTTATGGTATCATTTTATTTTTATAGGAAAATAGAGAAAGATCACCAGAAATCTGAGAAAACCTACAACATAAAAGATAAGGAATGTGGTTGGTTTTAAAAAAAGAAAGAACAAAAACATCAAGGAAAGAGATATTTGGGCAACAGAAGGCAATTTAAAATAAATTATCTGACATCTTAAAGAAAATATTGCAACCACCAAAAAACCCCCAAAGTTTATAAAAATTAACTTGAAATAAATAAATTTAGATATTTACTAATTGTTACTTACATTAAAAAGTCAAAGACTGATATAAAATCCAAAAATAATCTCACAGAATAGACAAAAAAGCCCAGAAACTATTTGAGAGAATTAAAAGATAGAGCACCTATCTCAAAAAGGGAATAGAGAAAATAGAGCAAAGAAAAATTTTAAATGGAGAATATGCAAGTTTCTTATAGCCAGAGGAAACACATATTCACATAGAGAGGGCTCTCTGAATAACATGTAAATCTAAAAAATTATTTTCACCTTTGAATCCTATTCGCAAATAAATTATCAAGTATGACAACAGAATAAAGTTTCTAGGATGCAAAATCTTACAGTCCAAATGACCTTTACTAGGCTTACAGGGGAGTAAACCTGATATTGGAAACAGGATTGAACCTAGGAGACAGATGACATCTAGTTCCAGAGGTTCGACAAAGCAGCAAGCTGAGATAGTTATAACTGTATGTTCGAGAAGAATTAAGGGACTGTGATCCTTAAGAAGTATGATGATTTAATAGAATAGTTAAAATTATATAGACTGAAAAATTTTTTAAATAGAGTAAAAATAATTGATGGGGTCTTAAAAGAAAAATCCTTTTAAGTGTTACTTAGAATTTATTTTTTAAGAGTTTAGGAACACTATACCCATAGATAATTAAATGCAACACAAACTCATTGTAAAGTAATATCTTTGGCAATAATTAAATAAAAGCTACATACTGGTTTTCAATGTTTAGTTTCATATTATACTCAAATTATGGAAGGCTTAACTATTCCAATACAAAGCTGATACCACAGGTAACCTCATCCTATTTCATTTTATCATGAGAAAAAATACCATGCAAATTCCATAACGTCTCTAGAATATGACTACTGCTTGCATTACATATGTGTACTATATGTCTGTTAAGGCTTCCTTGATAGATTAACATAATGTCTCTTCAACATATTCTGCTATATGGCAAAATGCTTCTGGCATTCATAATCGAAGATCCAACTATGTACGTATTTCCTTTGATTAAAAACAAACAAAATCTACCTTTCAAAGCATTCCAGCAGTATACTGATTGAAGTCTAAAATACTTGTAAATCTCTTCAAATATTTTTATAGTTATCCTGTTAAGAAAACATAGCTTTTCACTTCCAGAAAAGTATATAGTTGTATTCAAACTACAGTCTAGAATAATTCCTCAGTACATTTATCTCATTACCTTAGTTTTTCAGTCCACATTTTGTTATCAATTTACCAATAATTGATTTGTTATAAACAGAAGAGTAATTGCAACAGTGGTTTTTCTTGGCAATTCTTTATCCAAGTATATCAAGATAAGCATACATGTTTTTCATTAGCTCACAGCACACATGGTTGACAGTTTGGGTATCTGTATAGCACTTCTTGCTAAATTTCATTATTTGATCTGCTTTGACATAGGAAAAGTTGTTATACTAGTGTGCTGACAAACTGACAAGCCCTGCTTCTTCTGTTACTACTTTCTAATCAACATCATAGTTAATATTCATCTGGTGTTCCTCAACTGTGTACCACAGGAGGGCATACATTCATTACAGTTAATTGAGAAATCAGTATGATGATTTGGACAAATATTAGAAGTGATGCTGCTTACGGTGGCAATTTATGATTTGATCCACATTAAGAGTAATCGGAATCATTTTTCACTTATGCAATATGTGTGCATGGCAAAAAGTATTTGGTTATTTGTCATAGTATTTCTCACTGTCTACTTGTTTTTCTGTTGTATTTAATTTTGTTCTCCTATTTTATCACTTTAAATGCATTATTATTGCAATTTTATACTGAAACACCAAAACAATGAAACTAATTAAAGAAAATCCAGGTAAAAATGTCTAGGTAATAGGAATGAAAATTGAATAGCCCTTTAAGGTGTTTCACCTATTCTACCTATGCACATAAACACGATGAGGCAGTGAAAGTTTCTACATTTAGACCTCAGAAAGACAACATCTATCTGAGAAGACACTGTCCTAGTCACTAGGAGTTAGTACAAATGTAAATGTGAAAAATGCATTATTTTCATGTTTGGGTTACTTGAAATCCAACCATGCCTCCATAATTGGTTATTTACTTTACTACTGATTCTTGGCACTTGTTAGGTTCTCTCAGTCTCGGTTTTTCTTTAAAACCAGAGAATTCTAGCCATAGTTTGATACATCGATAGTCTTTATATTAAATGTTTAACAATGTAATGAATGAACGGTATAACTATTTACAACAGACATTTTGTCTTGTCAGAGGTAATGAAATCATGTGAGCAGCAGTTTTTGAACTGTCCACCAAGGTTAAGGTCAGTCTGCCATAATTGCTTAAAATTCAACATAAATAGTTAAAGTGAAATAAATGAAGCTAATGTTTAAGTAGGGATTAGGCTTATTTTAATACATTTTCAACATATTTTTATTATATATAATTAACACACCCATCACTTTCAAGTTCAGGAGAAATAGATATCTTCTTAGTAAGGATCAACTTTTTTATACATAATTATTCCAAATGTAACCCTTTAGCAAAGCAAAATATTCTCAACCGAATTTCACAATAGCTATAAACATTATAAAAACATTTCACTTTATATAGTTGTAGAAAGGACCAACATGTCATTCTCAAGTCTGCTTGAGATTTTATTTCCCATGGGGTTTTCTTACATCTTTGTGTGAGCACACAGTCTCTGTTGGCCAAGAACATGTGGGTAGCTTGGGCCCACTATAGTCTATGTTGTGTATATACACAATTTTTCGTCAACTCAGGATATGGGAATAACATCAATTTTGGCTAAGATATGGCTATCTCACACCTAGAGCTCCCTTTTGAATTCCCCAACAAATCCACGTGTCCACTGCTTTCGCCAAACAAAACCACAACCTCAGGCTAGTGGAGCCTACAGTTCTCTTGTTTGCTTGTCACTAAGATCACACTTTAACTGACAGTGCTCTACATCAATTGAGCCTCTCCTAGCAGCAAAAGCAAAGCAGCTGAAATGGTTTCACAGCCTAACCCACTCTTGTCCAAAAATTAGGCTGACAGAGACAGGTGAGGGTGGGAGCCGCTGTGCTTACTGGACTTTCCAAAGATAACCTTGATTTCATTAGAGACTTGATGGCCAGCAAAACGGTTCAGAATCATGGAAAATATAGCTTCCATTTGAAGTCAGATGTCAATATAAACATATTTCTATTATATTCAAAGGCATAATGGATATAAAAATTATAAAAGAATGAGAATATCCTTCATGAAGCTGACAGAAACTAATAGGCGATTCGTTTACTATATGACTTTAGCACAAGACTCTTCCAATCTACAATCTTTTCATCTGTGAAATAGGCTCAGTATAAGCACATGGATAAAATAGCTGTGATGTTGATGAAAGGCAGTATTTATTTAAAGCATTCCATCATGTCAAACTACAAACTATAATGTCTCCTCAGAGAGCTATTTCCCCTAACTTTTAATCAATTGTTTACACTCTTAGCTTTCTAAGTTGTCCATCATGACAATAAAATTTCAATAAAGACCTGATCAATAGTAATTATAGTAGATTACTCTGTAAGTCCTATAATCTATAGACTTATATTACCTTTCTATGTTGCTATTTAAATAAACATATGACATCACAGACAAAAATGTCAAAGATAAAGACTTTCCATTACATTCTGTTTCATTTTGTCCATTTTCCCATATATATTCGATTTAAAATAATATTCTCTGACTATGTACAGAATAAATTCTCATAATAGAAAATTTCGAAACTCCATAAAAGAAAAAAATTGAAAATAACAAGCATCCAAAAACATACATCCACAATAGAAATTATGAACATCATTTTCCTTTTAAAAGCTTGAGTTTTAAACTGTATTATATTTAAAAGTATTGTAATTATTCTGATACTTTAATTGTTATCTAGTAAAATTATTTTTTTCCATTTGCCTAAAATCTATTTTCTATTATTTTTTTTAAAAAATTACTTTTAAGATTCTCCATCAGTTGTTTGTCAAATACCACATTTTTTGTTTGTTTAGTATAAAGCTCCATCAAAAAGTTTGCTTAACTAGTGTATAAAGGAACCAGCAGAATAGTAAACCCCCTTCAAAGGGAATTAGATAAATGGAAGTATTTACAGGCATACCTCATTTTATTGTGCTTTGCTTTACTGCACTTTGAAAATACTGCACTTCTTACATATTGAAGGTTTGCAGCAACCCTGCTTAGAGCAAATTTATTGGAGCCATTTTTTCCAACAGCATTTGCTCACTTTTAATGTCTGTATCACATAGTGGTAATTCTAACAATATTTCAAACTTTTTTATTATTATTACATTTGTACGGTAACCTGTGATCAGTGATCTTTGATGCTACTACTATGACTTACTAAAGGCTCAGATGATGGTTGGCAATTTTTAGCAGTAAAGTATTTTTTAATTAAGGTAGGTACTTGTTTTAGACATAGCTATTACATACTTAATAGACTATAGTGTAAACATAACTTTTATATACACTGGAAAACAAAAAAAATTGTGTGACTCACTTTATTGTGAATTTGCTTTATCATGGTGGTCTGCAACTGAGCCCGAAATATCTCCAAGTTATGCCTATAAAAAGGTTGAGGAAAAGAATATTCAAGTAAGATTTCTAATTTACACGCAAAATAAAACCATAGGTTTGAGGTTGTAATCTTCTAAACTGGACAAAACCCAGAAACTCCTAACATCTCTACCAGACAAAATTAATTTTCTTTGCTTTCACACAAAAACTATTGGTAAATATCAGTTTTCTACAGGATAATATCTATCCTTACAGCATCGTAAAATGCACTAATCAGTAGCAAAGAGTAAGTCAAAGATACTCACACATGTACAGAATCAGATAATCCCAGATGAGCCTGCTAGACACACCCAATAGACCCCGAAGGAACACCCCATAATTCTTCTTGTCTATCACCAATTCTTGGGCAACTTTTCCCTAACAGTAATTCTTGTGATCATAAATAATCTGCAAAGGTTATTCTTGATCACACAAAGACAGGCTACTTTCATTATGGTTAGCCTGTTCTTGTTTTTAATAAGTGCAACAAGAGGTTTTACTACATATATATGCCTCCTCATCTTCATTCCATTAACTTCACTTTGGAGCTTTTATAAATGTATTGTGAATGTCCAGGGATCTTCCCATTATTATGCTGTTATTATTGTTTTCTTTGTTTTTTTGGAAATTGAAAAGTAACTAAGAAATTTACCTCCAGCGGATTTCACCTGCTCTACTTATAAATGAGGCTGAATTCCTCTCTTTGATGTCTCACAAAACGTGTAAGATTCCTGGCCTGGCAGAAAGTGACCTTCCTGACTACTTGAAACATTTGAGCCTTCTAAACCATTAGACAGACATCACATAGGTTTGCTGGGCAGACTTGGTGGGAATTGGCTTTTCATATGAAATATAATGCATGTTTCTTAATGGTAGGTTTGCCAGACTTAACAAGTAACATTTATTCTCAAATTTCTTATAAAATTGACATAAAATGAAACAAAATTTATTTTAAAAGATTGAAATACCATAGATATGTTTTTTGATTAGCATGTAATTAAATTAGAAATAAACATCAATAAAGCATCTATAAAGGCAATGAGTATCTGCAAATTAAACAATTTAATTCTAAACCACCAATTGTTAAGGAAGAAGTTGCAAAGGATATTAGAAAATTGTAGAAATTCAATGACAATGAAAGCACAACTTACTAAAAATTTTGGGACATATCTTAAGCTGCATTTAGAAGAAAATTTATAGCTTTAGCATACATTAAGAAAGTTTTGAAATAAAAAAAAATAGGCTTCCACTGTGGGAATCTAGAAGAATGGTAAAAATTTAACCCAAACATATGAATATATGCTGTCTACAAAATAAATAAACAAATAAACAAAAAACCTCACTTTATATATAAGGACACACACAAGCTGAAAGTGAAAGAGTAGAAAAATATATTCTATGCAATGGCAGCCAAAAGAGAGCAGAAGCAGCTATACTTATATGAGATATGAGACAAAATACATTTTAAGCCAAAAATCATCACAAGAGAAAAAAGAACAGTATATAATGATAAAGAAATCAATTTAACAGTAATATATAATAATTATAAATATATGTGCATCCAACAATAGAACACTTAAATATATAAAGCAAACATTGACAGAACTGAAGAAAAAAACAGACAGAAGTACATTAATAATAGGGGATTTCAATATCCCATTTTCAATAATGGACAGATCAACCAGACAGAAAATCAGCAAACAGGGAACTTGAACAACACTACAGACCACATGAATCTAACAGACATATACAGAACATTCTACCCAACAGGAACAGAATATATGTTCTTCTCAGTTGCACATTGAACCTTATCCAGTATAGCTCACATGTTAAGACACAAAACAAGCCTTAACAAACAAGAAGACTTAAATCATACCAAGTATCTTTTCTGACTACTATGGAATGAAAGTAGAGATCAACAACAGAAGGAAAACTAGAAAATTAATAAATATTTGGAGATTAAATAGTACAGTTTGAATGAATAATAGGTCAAAGAAGAAATTAAAAGACAAATTAGAGAATATCTTCAGATGAATGAAAATACAACACACCAAAACTTATGAGATGCAGCAAAAGCAGTTCTAAGAGGGAAGTGTATGGCAATAAACACTTACATTAAAAAAGAAAAAAAACTCTAATAAACAATCTAACTTTACACCACAAGGAGCTACAAAAAGAAAAGCTAAGTCAAATATTATCAGAGGAAAGGAAACAATAAAAATTAGAGCAGAAATAAACAAAATAAATAGAAAAATCACTAAAACTAGGAGTTTTTTTTAAAACCTACTCTGTTTTTTTAATTAATTAATTAATTTTATTTATTTATTTTTGGCTGCGTTAGGTCTTCATTGCTGCACATGGACTTTCTCTAGTTGCCATGAGTGGGGGCTACTCTTCATTGTAGTGCACGGGCTTCTCATTGTGGTGGCTTCTCTTGTTGTGGAGCATGGGCTCTAGGCACATGGGCTTCAGTAGTTGCTGCACGCAGGCTCAGTAGTTGTGGCACATAGGCTTAGTTGCTCCATGGCATGTGGGATCTTCCCGGACCAGAGCATGAACCCGTGTCCCCTGCATCAGCAGGCGGACTCTCAACCACTGTGCCACCAGGGAAGCCCCGACAGGCAGATTCTTAACCACTGCACCACCAGGGAAGCACAGGAGTTGGTTTTTTAAAGAAAATAAACAAAATTGACAAACCTTTAGCTAGCTTAACAAAGGAAGAAAAGAGACAGAACACAAATAAATAAAATCAGAAATGAAAAAGGAGACAGTATAGTTGATGCCACAGAAGTAAAAGGAACCATAAGATATTGCTATGAAGAATTATTTGCCAAGAAACTGGATAAACTAGAAAAAAATGCATAAATTTCTAGAAAACTACAACTTACCAAGGCTGAATCATGAAGAAAGAGAAAGTCTGAACAGACTTATAACTAACAAGAATATTGAAACAATAATTAAAAACCTCCCGACAAAGAAAAGCCCAGGACCAGATGTCTTCACTAATGAGTTACACCAAACATTTAAAAAAGAAATGATTCTAATCCTTACCAAACTTTTCCAAAAAATTGATAAGCGGGCAACAACTGCAAACTCATTTTATGAGGTCAGTGTTACCCTCATCTGATATCCAAACCAGATAAGAAAACTAAAAATCAATATTACAGATAAATATAGAGGCAAAATTCCTCAACAATATATTACGAACAAATTCAATAAGACATTAAAAGGATCATACACCATGATCAAGTGAACATTATCTGTGGGACAAAAGGAAGGTTCAGCATACCTAAATCACTCAGTATGGTACACCATATTAACAGAACAAGGTTAAAATCAAAATATTATCATAATAAATGTAAAAAAAGCATTTGACAATATTCAACACGTTTTCATTCCAAAACACTAGGAATAAAAATAAATTAACATAACCTTAACATAATAAAGATCATATATGAAAATGCCACAGCTAACATCATACTCAGCAGTGAAAAACTAAAAGCTTTTCTTCTAAGATAAGGCAAAAGGCAAGGGTTCCTACTCTTGCACTTCTATTCAACATAGTACTGCAAGTCCTAGCTAGAGCAATTAAGCAAGAAATAGAAATAAAGAGCATCCAAATCAGAAAGAAAGAAGTAAAATTACTTCTGTTTGTATATGACCTCATCTTATACTTAGAAAACCCTAAAGGTTACACACACACACACACACACACACACACACACACAGACATATACAAACTGTTAGACTAATAAATGAATTCAGTGAAGTGGCAGGACAAAAAAATCAACATACACAAATTATTTGCATTTCTATACACCAACTATGTACTGTGTGAAAAGAAAATTAAGGGGAAAATTCCCTTACAATAGCATCAAAAAGAACAGAATACTTAGTAATAAACTTAACTAAGGAGGTGAATGACTTATAAACTGAAAAATTAAAAATTGATGAAAGAAATAAAAGAAGACACAAATGGAAAGACATCCCATGTTCATGGATTAGAACACATTACTACTGGGCTTCCCTGGTGGCACAGTGGTTAAGAATCTGCCTGCCAATGCAGGGGACACAGGTATGAGCCCTGGTCCAGGAATATCCCACATGCCACGGAGCAACTAAGCCCATGCGCCACAACTACTGAGCCTGCACTCTAAAGCTCATGAGCCACAACTACTGAGCCACTGTGCCACAACTACTGAAGCCTGCACACCTAGAGCCCGTGCTCTGCAACAAGAGAAGCCACCGCAATGAGCCACCAGTGCACTGCAACAAAGAGTAGCCCCTGCTCGATGCAACTAAAGCCTGCATGCAGCAATGAAGACCTAATGCAGCCAAAATAAATTTTTTTAAAAAAAGAAGACATTACTACTGAAGTGTCCATTCTACTCAAAGTGATCTATAGATTCAATGCAATTTCTATCAAAAACCAAATAGCATATTTTTACAGAAATAGAAAAAACTCTAAAATTCGTGTGGAAGCACACAATAACCCAAATAGCCAAAATAATCTTGAGAAGGAACAAAGTTGGAGACCTCACACTTCCTGACCAAATATACTGCAAAGCCATAGTAAATAAAACATTATAGTTTTGGCATAAAGGCAGACACACAGAGCAATGGAATAGAATAGAGAAGCCAGAAATAAATCCTTACCCATAAGGTCAAATGATCTTCTACAAGGGTGCCAAGAATGCACAATGGGGAAGACAGTCTTTTCAACAAATGTTGTTGGGAAAACTGGATAGCCACATGCGAAAGAATGAATTTGGACCCATATTTTACACCATAGAGAAAAATCAGCTGAAAATAGATTAAAGACTTAAAAATAAGACCTGAAGCTGTAAACTCCTAGAAGAAAACATAGAGGAAAAGCGTCATGACATCGGACTTGGATAATTTCATTGAGATGACACCAAAAACACAGCCAACAAAAGTGAAAATAGACAAATGGGACTAGATCAAACACAGAAAAGGAAATAATAAACAGAGTGAAAAGGGAACCTATGAAATGGCAGAAAATATTTGCCACATATCTGACAAGGGGTTAATATCCTAAATACATAAGGAACTCCTATAACTCAACAGCAAAATAATTAATAACCCAGCTAAAAAACAGACTAAAACATGAATAGGAATGTCTTATTCTAAGAAGATATTCCAATAGGTATTTTCAAAGATGTTAAATGTCACTAATCAGTAGGGATATGCAAATCAAAACCTCAATGAGATACCACCTCAAACCTGTTAGGAAAGCCACTATCAAAATAACAAAAACAGAAAGAAAAACAACATCAACAACAAAAATAACAAGTGTTTGAGAGAATGTGGAGGAATTGGGACCCTTTCACCCTGTTAGTAGCAATGTAAAATGATGCAGCCACTGTGAAAGACAGTATGGAGGTTCATCAAAAATTAAAAATATAAGTACCACATGATTGAACAATCTCACTTCTGAGTATTTATTCAGGAAGAACTGAAATTAGCACCTTGAAGAAATACCAGTACTTCAGTGTTCATTACAACACTATTCACAATAGTCAAGAAATGGAAACAACCTTACTGTCCATGAACACACAAACAGGTAAAGAAAATGAGATATATACATACGCTGGAATATTATTCCATGCTAAAAAAGAAGGAAATCCTGCAATACGCAATAACATGGATGAACCTGGAACACATTAGGCTAAATAGAATAAGTCTGTCACAGAACAAATACTGCATAGTTCTACTTATATGAGGTATCTAAAATAGTCAAACTCATAGAATTAGAGTAAAACAGTGGATATCAGGAATTGGGTACGTGGAAGGAGAAACTGCCAATCAGTGGACATAAAGTTTCAATCATGCAAGATCAATAAATTCTAGACATCTGCTCTACAAATTGTGTCTATAATTAACAATGCTATATTATACACTTAGAACATTTGCTAAGAGGATAGATCTCATTTTTTTTTTTTGCAGTACGCGGACCTCTCACTGTTGTGGCCTCTCCCGTTGCGGGGCACAGGCTCTGGACGCGCAGGCTCAGCGTCCATGGCTCACGGGCCCAGCCGCTCTGCAGCATGTGGGATCTTCCCAGACCGGGGCACGAACCCGTGTCCCCTGCATCGGCAGGCGGACTCTCAACCACTGCGCCACCAGGGAAGCCCGATAGATCTCATTTTAAGTGTTCTTACCACAGTGAAGTTTTTTTTTTTTTTAATCTGTAGGTAGACTGATCCTAAAGAGAGGGAGAGAGAACACAAATTACCCAAATTAGAAATGAAAAAGGGGTCACTACTATACATTATATGGATAAGAAAAGGAAAAGAAATGCTATATTAGTACAGACTGTACAGATATTATAAAGAAAAAGGTGTGTGTGTATAAACTTTATTGTAACATATTTGACAACTTAGATAAAATGGCAAATGACTTGAAAGACAAATGTTATCAAATATGCCACAAGAAATAGATCTTAATAGCCTATTATCTAATAGAGAAATTAGATTTGTAAATGAAAATCTCCCACAAAATAAATTCCAAGACTTGAGGAATTCACCTGTGAATATTTTATAACACCTAATGAAAAACAAATACCAAATCAATAAAAATTATTTTATAAAGTATAATAAGAAAGAACAATTCTCAAATTATTTATAAGGACAGTCTCACTCTGTCCAAATCTAATTAAAGACATTACTAGAAGAGAAAATTATGGACCAAGTATTCCCCATGAACAGTGATGCAAAAATCACTAACCAAATATTAGCAAGTGAATAGAAAAATATATAAAACATAGCATACATCATGAACCAAAAGTTTATACAAGAATGCAAGGATATTTGGTGCTCAGCTATAAATCAATGTATTATAATTAACCATATTACCAAAATAAAGGAAAAATAATTTGATCATTGCAATTGAAAAAGAAAATGTATTTGGCAAAATTATACACCATTCATGGTAAAAACTTATAGTAAACTAGGAACAGAGGGAAATTTTCTCAATTTGAAAAAGATCACCTACAAAAATCTACATCTGATAGCATAAGTAACAGTGAAATATTGAAAATGCTTTCCCTGCTCTACATGCAAGTACTTCTATTCCTAGGTGAGCAGTCCATCTTCTGGTTAAAAACCTATTTGCAATTTTTCAGGCCTGTCTATAGACAATTACAAAGGCTTTACCAGGGCTCAGGGAAAAGCTGCCCTCCACACACCAGACTAAGTGCACAGTCAGCGCACTGCAGTATCTGAAGAGAGTTATAGTCAAGGTCTCAGGCATCTCTGGCCAGTTATGCTCTTCACATATTTGCATTCCTAGCCTTGGCAGCTTCATTCTTAAGTCTCTTTATCTGAGGCCTTGTCTTCTTTCAGGTACCTCTGCCAAGATCTCCTTATCAAGAAGAAGAGAGAGAAGACTTGGACACTTTTCCCCATTCTGACTCAGTACTTTACTCCTAGTCCTATCTCTCACCCTCCCATTTATCCCAGGATCCATAAATCTGCCAGAGCTTTTTGTAATTGCTAAGTATTTTTTGAGATATTATGGGACAAAATAAGTATCCTGTTCCTCATGATACTTCCACCCACTACTTTCCTCATCTCCTGATGATTTTTTTTTCTGAAGCCACTACTATTCCAATATATGCCATAGTGGTTTTTCTATTTCCTTCATTCTTTATGCATTTGTTTCTCTTTTCCACGTATTAAGTGTAATTCTAGTTTTAGGAAAAGTTTGTCTATCTTCCCCATTTATTTATTCAATTATTTACACTATTTAGATCATTACATAGATATTTATATGATTCTATGGGTTAGATTATAATCCATTATTTATCATTATTTATTTATTACAGAGTGCAAATTGTTCCAGATTTGGCCATTGGGAGCCACTTCAGGATGGTACGTGTGTACATTTCAAATGTCTACATCATAATCCTGATATCCTGATATTAAAAGTCCAAGAGTTGTTATTTTCTAAGTTCATTTGTTACAAAAATTTGAATTTTTATCTTAAAATTTTAAAGTTTTAAATTTACCTTAAACTTTTCAAATAAAGCTCCATAAACATTCTTTTACAAAAAGACTGCATCTTGTAAAAATAGGTACTCTTGTAAACTGATAGTCTTTATTTATTTATTTATTTATTGGCCACAGTGTGCAGCTTGTGGGATCTTAGCTCCCTGACCAGGGATTGAACCCCAGGCCCTCGGCAGTGAGAGTGCAGAGTCCTAACCACTGGACCGCCAGGGAATTCCCCTGATGTTCTTTTAATCTACTTTATGTGACAGCCTGAGAGCAGTTACCGCACTAACACCTGGACACAATCATTTCTAAATAATAGAGATTTAATGTACAATTGCATTTTAAGTTCGTAAGAATAAATTTGTCAATAGCAAACAAATGTTAAAATTTATAAGCTTTTCAAAGATTCTCTATATCCTCATTGAAATTGCATATCAGTAATTTGTTTCAACAAGATTATTTCATTTCTCTTCTCATGTATGTTTGTGCCTTAGTGAGTTTTAATATTACTTATGCACAATTTTAATGTCTTTTAAGTTTTATTAAAGAAGTTTAATCAAGTGCAATAAAAATCCCAGATTGAAGATTTTTTTTTTCTTTCTTTATTAAAAGTAAAGTGCTGCCAAGAGTCTGGATGAGAACTATGGGATTCTATATCCAACAGGAAATCTATTTTTTAATAAAAAGAGACTCTTGATAAACTCTATGCTTAAAGCAAATTTCTAAAGCATTTGCTATAGCGACAGAGCCTTTTAATTCCTTAACACTCACATATAAATCTTAATAACTTCCTTTTTGACTATAGGTTTTAGCCATTTCTCTGAAAAGGAAATGGTTTAATATATACATTGTAAAGTTAGCAAAAATATATTTGAAAATGTTATGTAGAATTTAAAACTTTCTAGTTAATGAAATACTAATCTCATCAAATATTTGAATACTTCTAATTGTTAAAATGTCAATTCTTCCTGTTTCCTATGTAGCCAAAGGCAGTTTCATAAAAAATTCTATGAAGAACAAAAGGAAAGGTTTGGATAAAATGAATAATTCTGAAAAAAACCTTCTGTGTTTAATTGTTAATAACGCTTAAATAATTATGTATCCACTAAATGTAAATATAGAGCTGTTGATAATTTAACCAAGGCAAGCGTCAGTTTTAAATTCCCATAATAATAAAAAAAAATGCTTTGTCACAAGGGAACTCTACCTAATGCACTGTGGTATCCTAAATGGGAGGGAAATCTAAAAGGGAGGGGATGTATGTATATGTATGGCTGATTCATTTTGTTGTGCAGTAGAAGCTAACACAACATAGTAAAGCAACTATATCCCAATAAAAATTAATTTAACAAATGCTTTGTGATTAAAATCTTCTCATAAGGTACATATTTGGCTTCTTAATTTTAAAGAAAGGACAAAGATCACAATAATGCTGGACATGGTTATCATGCAAAAAGATATTTTGTAGAATTTATTATTCTAGTCAAATTAATATACTGTGAAGGAAATATTTCCTGTTTCTACACTTTGCTCTTTTGATAAATGGTCTGGCCAATGATATGGTAAAAATATACTTCTATAAAAATTGGTTTTCTATAGTTTATTTGTATATCATGTGTACTAAACATGGAAAGAGTAGCTATTATTGCTATTTTAAGTCCTTATAAATAAAATTGAATTTTAGAAACTTTTAATTTTGATTCCATCATACCATAACATTTTACTGTGATTAACTAAAGAATGTTTGCATTTGTTGATATGCAAATAATAATTTTCTACTTATTTGAAACTAAAAAAAGACTTGTTTTCCAGTTAAAGCAGATGTAAAAATGGTATTCATACACATTGCCCTCTCCAAAAATTAAGAACACTACATAGAAACAATAAAATCAGACAAATTAATTCCACATTCCAAGGAACAAAGGTGTAGTCCTATATTAGCTATCTCTTACTACATAACCCATTAGTCCAAAGTTTAGTAGCTTAAAATAACAAGCACTTATTACCTCATAGTTTCTGTGGTCAAGGATCCAGACACAGCATAGTTGGGTCCATTTCTTCAAGATCTCTCACAAGACTGCACAAAATGTAGGCCACGGACATAGTTGTCTCAAGGTTCGCATGATCTCTTTCCAAACTCATTCAGAGATAGCTGGCAGAATTCAGTTTCTCACAGGCTTTTAAATGGAGGCCTCAGTTCTTCAAGAGCCATTTGCTGGAGGCCTCCCCTAATTCCTTGCCTCTTTTTTTAAAACTTTTTATTTTACATTGGAGTATAGTTGATTAATAATGTGATAGTTTCAGGTGTACAGCAAAATGATTCAGTTATATATATACATGTATCTATTCTTCAAATTCTTCTCCCATTTAGGTTGTTACATAATATTGAGCCGAGTTCCCTGTTCTATACAGTAGGTCCTTGTTGTTTATCCATTTTAAACATAGTAGTGTGTACATGTCAATCCCAAACTCCCTAACTATCCCTTCCCCCACCTTCCCCCCCACAACCATAAGTTCGTTCTCTAACTCTGTAAGTCTCTTCCTCTTTTGTAAGTAAGCTCATCTGTATCATTTCTTTTAGACTCCGCTTATAAATGATATTTCTCTTTCTCTGTCTGACTGACTTCACTCAGTATGACAATCTCTAGGTCCGTCCATGTTGCTGCAAATGGCATTACTTCATTCTTTTTAATAGCTGAGTAATAATCCACTGTATATATGTGCCACATCTTCTTTATCCATTCCTCTGTCAATGGACATTTAGGTTGCTTCCATGTCTTGGCTATTGTAAACAGTGCTGCAATGAACATTGGGGTGCATGTACCCTTTCGGACCATGTTTTTCTCCAGATATATGCGCAGGAGTGGGATTGCAGGATCATATGGTAGCTCTATTTTTAATTTTTAAAGAAACCTCCATACTGTTCTCCATAGTGGCTGTACCAATTTACATTCCCACCAACAATGTAGGAGGGTTCCTTTCTCTCCACACCCTCTCCAGCATTTATTGTTTGTGGATTTCTTGATGATAGCCATTTTGACTGCTATGAGGTGGTATCTCATTGTAGTTTTGATTTGCATTTCTCTAATAATTAGCAATGTTGAACATATTTTCCTGTGCCTCTTGGTCATCTGTGTGTCTTCTTTGGAGAAATGTCTACTTAGGCTTGCCTCCTTATAGATTATTTTACATGACACCTAGCTTCATCAGAGTGACCAAATGAAAGGGCGAGAGAGTGCCAGCAAGAAAGAGTGTGTACTAGCAAGAAATAGTGCTAGCAACATACAAAGTATGTTGATAGAGTAATCATAGAGGTAAATTCTACCACCTTTGTCATATTCTATTTTTTAGAAGCAAGTCTACACCCAGTGCACACTCAGGAAGAGGGGATTACACAGGAGCCGGAAAACCTGGATGTGAGAACTACTGGGAGCTATGTCAAATGCTGTCTAGCACAAGCCCTCTTCCCAATCACAAACTGTGACATACAGAAGTCAAATGCTTTACTCCTAAAAAAAAAAAAAAAAAAAAAAAAAGCTTTACTCCTTGATCAAAACAAAGGAAGATGCTGAGGTCTACATCCCTTGTGTATATGTGTGCACATGTGTGTGTGCATACGTGTGTGTGTGCACAACACATATACATAGGTACATATATACATACTTATTTATAGCGATGATGAGCGAGTTATCTCACTAAGTTGAGAAAACAAAGATGGGAGTTTTGAGAAGCTAAGGCAGCTAGATCTTGCAGGACAGACTACTGGAGAAAAGGCAGCTATGCAGAGGAAGCATGAAATAAATCTTCACATGGATCACTTTGGGTCCTTAGCAGAATACAAATAGGCATATGTTGAATGAAATTTCACAATATTGAGAAATGACTTTGGAGAAGTAAGGTGAGTAATCCTGAGTTCACACAGGGCTGGGAGACACTGAAGTTCCAACTAACCAGATTTAAGGGTCCTTTTGAAAACCCAGAGCATTCAACAGAGATTCCAGAAGATTCATACCTTAATATAGAATTAAGCTAGCCCTAGAATAAAGAAAAGTTTTGTTTCCCCAGAAAAACAAAAGGCTTAAAAACAGCCTCAGAAGGATCAAGTCTGTCAATCATTAGTTAATTAACTCCCAAAACAAAGTCAACAATCTTTAAAGGAATACTTAAAATATGGCACTTGAAAATATAAGATATACAACAATAAAACTGACCATCTTATTGAAAACAATTGTACATTCAAATAAACAGAGAAATATATTACTAGGAGAAATGAAAAAATAAAATGAATCTCCAATTTAAAAAGAATTAGAAAAGACTTAGAAATGGACTTCAATACATTTATTTTAAATATGTCCATATATTTAAAGCATAGTATTTAGTGTGAAAAGAAATTAAATAAAAATAAATAATACTTCTAGATATGAAAAGTGAAATAGATAAAATAGGGGAAATAACTTATTTTAGTTACAGTGGATTAGAAACTGTACTTCACTAAATTTAAGACATAGCAAACAGAAGCACAAGGGGAAGAGTATCCAGAACCAATTGACCTGTGCTATTAGCAAGCAATCTAACATACATGTAACTGGTATCTCATAAAGGGAGAAGGCAAGGAGACAGAGAAAAATATTTAAAGAAATAATGATCAGGGGCTTCCCTGGTGGCACAGTGGTTGAGAGTCTGCCTGCCGATGCAGGGGACACGGGTTCATGCCCCGGTCTGGGAGGATCCCACATGCCGTGGAGCGGCTGGGCCCGTGTGCCATGGCCGCTGAGCCTGCGCGTCCGGAGCCTGTGCTCCACAACGGGAGAGGCCACAACAGTGAGGCCCCGCAAAAAAAAAAAAAAGAGAAATAATGACCAGCATTTTTTTTCAAATGTGTGAAGCACAATAAAACCACAGATCCAAGAAGTACAATCAGTATCTACCGCATAAATACAAAGAAACTCACACAAGGCATATATTAATCAAATTACTAAAACACAGTGATAAAATGACAATCGAGTCTGTGTGTAAATACATTTGTGGATAAGATAGAGAAAAGAGGATTTCTCAGAACCAGGTAGGCAAAGCAATTTATATAGTGTGTTAGAAGATATGTTAACTGGTCCTGTGAGAAATGACCTAATCACTGACTAGGTCATTGACCTAATCACTGTTCTACATACACACACACACACACATACACACACACACAACCCAACAAGAACAAGTGATCATCCAATAAGGCAGAGAGCATTAATGAGGTCAGTCCAAGACAATCCAAATGAGTGAATCATGCAACTTGAAATATGCGAACGACATTCAGAGTTTGAAAGTTGTAAGCAATCACCAGAAATTTTGGACATCAAGCAGAAGAATTCAGCCCTATCTCCAACAACTCTTTTTCCAGACCCTTTCATCTAATCAGCAGTTATAAGACAGAATTCCTTTTTCACACTCTACACAAAGAAAAACTTTAATTGATAATTAGTCAAATGTATTTTCATAATTTAGTTCTTAACGTTGTTGTTTGTTTTTTTAACAGCTGTATTGAGGAATAATTCGCATGCCATAAAAATCCATCTACTTAAAGTGTAAAATTTAGGGTTTTACTAGATTCACAGAGTTATGCACACATCATCTCAATCTAATCTTAGAACATTTTCATCATCTCCAAAGAAACACTACATTAATTTGCGATCACTCTTCATTCCTTACCTCCCTATACCCCAGGCCTAGGCAACCAGTAATTTTCTTTTCTATCTCTATATATTTGCTTATTCTGAACGTTTTCTATACATTATACCATATAATATACGGATTTTAGTAACTGGCTCTTTCACTAAGCATAATGTTTTCAAAGTTTACCCTTATTGTGGGCTGACTCACTACATCATTCCTTTCTATGGTCAAATACTATTCCATTGTATGGATATGTCACATGTTATTTATCCATTCAATAATTGATAAACATTTGGATTGTTTCCACTTTTTTTGTTATTACGAATAATGTTATGAACACTCTTCATAAGCTTCTGTGTGGATATAGGTTTCTATTTACCTTGGGTATACATGTAGAAATAATATTACTGGGTGATATAGTAACTACAGTTAACATTTTAAGGAATCACCAAATTATTTTTGAAAGCAGCTGCACCATTTTAAATCACCACCAGCAATATATGAGGGTTTCAAATTCTTCACATCCTCACCAACACTTGTTATTCTCTCATTTTAATTATAGCCATCATGGTTGGTAGGAAGTAGTCTTTTATAGTTTTGATTTGCATTTCCCTAACGACTGATGATATTGACCATTATTTCATATGTTTGTCATTTGTATTGTTTTTTGAGAACTATGTATTCAAATAATTTTATTGTGATCAAAAAAGAGACTATATGAATTCAATTTTTCTACATTTATTGAGACTTGTTTTGTGGACTAAAGCACGGTCTAACCTGCAGAATGTTCCATATACACCTGAAAAGAATGTGTATTTTGCTTTTGTTGGATAAGTGTTCTACACATGTCTAGAAAACATGCAGAGTTGTTCAAATCCAGTATTTCCTTACTAAGCTTCTGTCTAGATATTCTATCCTAACTGAAAATGTGATAATGAAAACTCTAACAATTATTTTAGAACTCTGTTTCTCTTTTCAATTCTGTGGATATTTGCTTGATATATTTTGGGACTCTGTTGTTGGTACATATATGTTTATAATTGTTATATCTTCCTGATGAATTGACCCTTTTGTCAAAATGTAATATATGACTTGGTCTCTTGTAACAGTTTTTGACTTTAAGTCCATTTTGTCTGATATTAGTATAGTCACTCCTGCTCTCTTTTTGTTACTATTTGTATAAAATGTCTTTTTCATCTTTTCACTTTTATCTATTTGTGTCTTTGGATGTGAAGTCAATCTCTGGTAGACAGTATGATTTGGATAATTTTTTTAATCCATTCTGTCAATCTCTGCTTTTTGATTAGAGAGTTTAATCTATTTACCTTTAAATTAATTACTATAAAGGAAGAATTTATTTCTGTCATTTTGCTATTTGTTTTCAACATGTTTTTCAAATTTTTTGTTCCTCCGTACTTGCATTAGTGACTTCTTTAATTAAGAGTTTTGTGGTGTACAATTTAGCTTCCGTTCTCATTTCCTTTGGTGTTATTGTTTAGATATTTTCTTAATAGAGAACATGGAGAGCGGAATTAATATCCTAAATTTATTAAAATCTTGTTTTAATTGATATTTACTTAGCTTCAATAGCATATAAAATTTTCTCCTATAAAGTTCCACCTCCCCTTTATGTTGTTATAATCACAAATTACATCTTTCTATAGTACACTTATAAATATATATTCTATAATTATTGTTTTATGCATTTGCCTTTTGAATAATACAGGAAATAAAAAGAGAAGTTAAAAACCAAAATAACAATAATACTGGCTTTTATATTTACCTATGTAGTTACTTTTAATCTGGTTCTTTATTTCTTTGTATGGCTTTTAGTTACTGACTAGTATCCTTTTCTTTCAGCCTGAAGGACTCCTTTTAGCATTTATTGCAGAGCAGGTCTACTAGTACCAAACTCTTTCAGCTTTTTTTTTTTTTAATCTAGAAGCATCTTAATTTCTTCCTTATTTTTGAAGGATAGTTTTGTCAAATATAAAATTCTTGGTTGACAATTTTTTCTTTTACCATTAAAAAAAATATCATCCACTCCCTTCTGGTTTCCATGGTTTAAAATGAGAAATCTCCTATTAATCCTATTGAAGATACACTGCTATACATAAGGAATCACTTCTCTCTTGCTTCTTTCAAAGGTTTTCTCTTTGTCTTTGTCTTATTGTAATATGTCTTTGTGTGGATTTCTTTGGGTTTATTCTCCTCTGACTTTTTGAGCTTCTTTATCATGTAGATTAATGTTCTTTATAAAATTCAGAAAGCTTCAGCTATTATATCTTCATTTATTCTTTCTGCCCCATTTATCTTTTTCTTTACACCTAGGATTCCCATTATGCATGTTGGTATGCTTCATGATAATCCACTGGTCTTTTAGTCTCTGTTTAATTTTTTTATTCTTTATGGCTTTCTGTTCCTCAGGAGAAATAGTTTCAATTATCTATCCTCAAGTTCATTAATCCTACCTTATTCTATTGATTCTATCTTCTGCCTGCTCAAATCTGCTATTGAGATGCTCTAATGAATTTTTATTTCAGTTATTGTAATTTTAAGCTCCTGAATTAGTTTGTTCCTTTTTACAATTTCTCTTTATTGACATTTTCAAGTTTATACATCATTCTCCTGATTTCCAGTACTTCTTGCCCATGGTTTCCTTTAACTTTTTGAACCTATTTAAAAGTCAATTTATAGTCTGTATTTAGCTAATCCAACATCTTTGTTTCCTCAGGGACACTTTTTGAAAGTTTCCTCTGTAAATGGGCCACAAGTTTGGTTTTTTTTACATGATTTATAACATTTTACTAAAAAAATCGACATTTTTAACATTTTAATGTGTTACCTATGAAAAGTAGATTCTTTCTTTTCCTTAGACTTTTCATTAATTTCTCTGTTTACTTAGTGACTCTTCAAAACTACTTCTGTAAATGTATGAGCTTTATCATGTATAATCTCTGAATTCTCTGTTACTTCAGCTTGTGTTCAGCTAATGTTTTGACAGATATTTCATTGAATGATAGAATGCAGAGAGAGAGAGAACTCTCAGTCATTGCAGACTGGCTCTGTACTGTGGGACTCCTTTGATGCTTAGCTAGGCTGTTTACAACTCTACCTTAGCTTTTACTTCCTGATGGCACTGAGACTAGCAAAGAGGTAAAATCTTAGGGTCCCCTAAGGTTTCTTCTGGGTATGTGCCCTGCCCAGGGCATGCACATGACTTTACAAATTTCTCAGTGTACATGGGCACTTTTGAATTCTCTAATTTCCAAAGAAACTCTTTCCCCAGATTTATTTTCCCAGATTTTAGTTGTTCCATTGTTTGCTTCAACTGTAACCTTCTGATCCAGGAAATTGCAGGTTTTTGTGTTGTTTGTTTACTTTAAACTATTTTTGAGAAACACCCACCACATTTCTACACTGACTGAATTCTGATTTAGGCAAAACAAAAGTAAGCACCTTGAGTCAGTCCTTCAGGCAGCCCCCAGATGGAATAAATGACATTAATTCTTCGATAATAAATTCTGCTCTGATCCCTCTGTTTTCAGGGACCAGGATTCTATATTAGATACAAAGAGTGCCATCTCCAAGCCACCACAATGAAGGGGAGGGAATTAGGGCAAGGTCAAGTAAAAATACCACATTTTTCTACCTTTCTAAAGTTCCCTTTCTCTTGATTCAGCTGTAAACCTTTGACTGTTTTCTAGAGTTCTACACAGTTGATAGGTGTTTTCTTTGAGTACTTCTGGCTTCTATGGTCTCAAAAGAGAAACTGAATGCATTTCAAATTGGTTTTCTCTTATAAGTAACATATCCTTTCTTTCTGGTTGATTTCAAAAACTTTTTTGTCTTCAGTTTTCAGAAATTTAATTGTGATATATTTTTGTGTGGATTTCCTTGAGTATTGCATTTGGTGTCTGTTCAGTTTATTAAATCTCTAGGTTTATGTCATTTCCAAAATTTGAGAAGTTTTCAGTCATAATTTCTTTAAATACATTTTTGGTTCATCACTGTGTCCTTTCTTTTGGGAATCTGATGATTAAAAGGTTAACTTTTTAAAAATTATTATCTCAAAATTCTGTGAGATGTTCATATTTTTTCAGACTATTTTCTCTATTGTTCAGATTTGGTACGTTCTATTGATTTGTCCTTAAGTTCACTGACTCAATCCTCTGTAATCTACACTCTGCTACTGAGCCCAACCAGTGAGTTTTTATTTCAGTTACTGTATTTTTCAGCCTCATTATTTCCATTTGGTTATTTTTATATACAATTTTTATTTCTTTTGAGAATTTTCTATGTTTTAATTTGCTTCTGTAAAATCCCTAATTCCTTGTTGAAGCATTATTATGATAATTACTTTAAAATATTTGTAAGATAATTCCAACATCTAACTCATATCAGTACTGGCATCTATTGTCTTTTGTCATTCATGCTGTCATTTTCCTGATTCTTGGTATGACAAATAACTTTAACTTCATCCTTAATATCTTAGTATGATACTCTGATTCTTATTTACCTTGTTTTTATAGCAGGACATCTCCCTGGTGAGGTGTAGCACACTGGCATGGTGGTTGTGTATATTCAGCTTTCCCTTAGACCCCACCAACTCCACTTCATCAAAAGTGGAGCACTTACCCATACTGTTTCATTGCAGATGGGTAGATGGAAGTTCAGCACCCTTTGGTTCAGCCTGACACCTTCCTGGTGAGAGAGGACACTAACTCATATCATTTCAGTGCCTCCTAGTTGTGGGGGCAGGGTAATATCACCATCAACAAGGAAGGTGGAAGTGGAAGGATTGCTCACACTGTTTTGTTGTTGCAGGTTGGGAGCAGAAGCTTTTGTCTCCTTTGGGACCAGCTGACACCAGGAGACAGTGTGGAAGAAATACAGTGCCAACTAGACCTTCCTCATTCCACACCTTTCTGCTTCACTGATGTTGGTTGGTTGTGGAACCTCAGATATCCACTGGATCCCACTGATACCAAGAGGACTAGAGCACTGACTATTTCATCTTGAAGAACTTTGTTCTGCATTGATGTCAACTGTGTGTGGAGTCTCAGCTTGCCACTTGACACACTGACATCACCTCCAGAGTTGATTACTCCCATCTGCATCCCCAGTTAACATTATCTTTAGCAATATATCTAAATATATGGCATATCATGTTACTTTCCCTTTGTAATAGTCCAAAAGCATTCTATTACTCTTTCAATAAAATCCGGATTCGTTATTGCTTCATGAAACTTTTTCAGTTGTTTCTTGCTAATCTTTGCTTTGTCTCTGACCATTTCTCCATTTGTTGCTTGTGTTTTAGTTATTTTGAACAATTACAATGCCCCATGCTCTCTAGCAGACAGTGCATTTTATATTGCCTTAGGTATGGGTTTGCTGTTATATATGTATATGTATGTGTGTGCGTGTGTATGTGAAATACTTGTTGCTCATAGTAATACTTCCATGAAATACCCTTATACTTCCATGAAATTACCCTTAATTGGCCCTAATTTTGTCATCTAAATAGCCAAAAAAAATCAATAGCTGAAATTTCAAATTTAGTCAGTTATAGCACATTTTGGGAGATCTCCAAAATACAAATATCATACTACTACAACTATATAGATAAGTGAATAAATAAAATGAATTAAATGTTTTATTACCTGTATCTCATGGAAAATTCTTTCAAAGAAAAAGTCATGTACTATACAGTCTCATGGGGACAGTGAGTATCACTTCCCATGTATTGTTATACACATTATATGCTAAACACAAACACAGATAAAACTAAATGTACAGCTTGCTGCACAGGAATAGCTGACCACATATATTACCAGCATGGCAGGTGAACCTTCCTTTTACTGCCAAATTAGTTCCAGGTATAAGATGTTGTTAGTGTCTCCAGTAGTCCTGACTGGTCTAAAATTGGACTGCTTTTGGATTTAAATCTGTGCCACTGTTTTGTTTGAGATGTGATATTCTAGTATTAATACATAAGTTCTATAAACAGAAACTCAAGTGTCATCTGGTTATTAAAGACTCTACCTTCTACACGGTCACATTATAGTGCAAATAAATGTAATTATGTACATGTATAATATGATAATTTTACTTTTGGTCAAAGAGGACAAATGTAGAACAGCTGTATTTTCTGTTTTAAAGTTCCCATCAGTCAATTACAGCACATTATCTGAAAACAGATGGCACTGAAGTCAGACAGAATTCTCCAGCACTGAGTATTAACATGGAGGAATTGTAGTAATATAGAGTGTCACCCATAAGGTAAATCCTGTATGATATTTATCACTGTGCTATTACATAATAATTTTTTAAGTAAAATTAACCTGATTCTCTATTGTTGACTGATGTTGCATTGTATTTATAAGCCATTTTCTATCCTATCAGCCACATTACCTGGAGAGAAAGAATACTTATGTTTTCAGGGACTTCTAAAAATTATTTTGGCCAGATGGCTATTAAATGGTCAGAGTTTTTGGATGAGTACTAAAACATCTGTTCTCAGTATTGTCCTGCTTTCAACAATTCAGCTTGTTAGTAGATGGAGAGAAGTTCCCCTATGAATTATCTTCCATAGTTGAGACTTATAGGATTACATTTTGTAGGAATAATGACAAAGAAATGTTAGCACCTATATTAAAACCGCATAGATTCATCTGATAAAATTTTCATACCACACTACAGATGCTCATTGAATTAAATCTCTACGCAAAATGACGATTGATCTTTTTACTGCTTATAGAATATAAATGCTGAAGTATAACATATTACATTCATTGCAAGCAAATTAATTCTGAAAACAATGTGCATATATACCACAACAAGCCTAAAAAAGCAGAGTTGTACTGATTCTACCACTTTACAACTAAGTTTAATGTAAGTAGACATGCACATCTTGAGATAAATAACTAAGAAAAGAATACTGGCAAAACACGTCCTTTACAAGACAGTTCAAGATATAATTCTTAATATTTCAGTGACATAGGTACAAATAAAACAGGGAAAAATATTACTGGAGGATTTCTGATTCTACAAAGATTATTTCTTCAAGACCCTGTACAACTAAAACACTCTTGCCACAAGCAAGAACAGGAAGACTATGATAGATGGAAAGAAGAAGAAAATCAACTTAGGGACCTCCAATCAAGAAGGATAACACATGGTGAGTTCCATGGGTTTTCTTATTGCCTCCCACATATCCTGATAAAACATTACAGATTATAGCACCTGCATTACAACAATAACAATTCTAGATGTCAGTAGGATAATATCTTCCTAAACCTAAAGCAGGCAAAGGCTGTTTTTCAAATAGAAAATGAAGAGGATTAATCCCGAAGAAAAAGTAAAATTTTAATTATCAAAAAATAGTGCTGAGAGTGAAGGGGAAAGGTATAAACTTTGAAGAGATATCTGTAGATCATAAGAGGCATAAATGACTTGTACCCAGCATATATGTCATGGCAATTTTTAAAATAGAGAATTGCATAGAAAACAGGTTAAAACTTTGCATGGGTGTGTCACAAAAGAATATATATAAATGAATAAAAAGGTATTCAGTATCATAGTAATTACAGAAATGCAAATTAAAACTAAATTAATACACTACATATCTACCAGAATGATTGACTCACAGAAAGTAATTTTACTAGATTTAACCATAGATCTGAAAAATAATGAATTATTTTATTATTTATATCTCAAAAATAGAGTTCAACCTCTGCTGGAATATCATTAAAAATAAATTGTTGGGCTTCCCCGGTGGCGCGGTGGTTGAGAGTCCACCTGCCGATGCAGGGGACACGGGTTCGTGCCCCAGTCTGGGAAGATCCCACATGCCGTGGAGTGGCTGGGCCTGTGAGCCATGGCCGCTGAGCCTGTACGTCCAGAGCTTGTGCTCCACAATGGGAGAGGCCACAACAGTGAGAGGCCCGTGTACCACAAAAAAAAAAAAAAAATTAAAAAATTAAAATAAATTGTTTATATCTGAATGTAAAATATCCATTTTTATTAAAACTATGTGATGTTCCTCTTAAGAGCGAACTCCTGAAATAGTCTAAGTTATTATTTAGATGGGTTCTGATAAAACAGACTGACTTTATTAGAGCTAAAAATGACAACTTTATTTTGGGTTCAACACATAGTAGAAGTAGACTTTAAAGTTATGAATATTTTCTTCCCTAAAACAATTGCAACTGAATATCTGTAGCTTTCAATTAGTAATGCAATTTCAATAATATAAAATTGATGGGCTGTAATGAACTAGAAGTATCAATTGCCTACAAGCTCTCACTGAAAGTTTTTTTATGACAGATGCCATATATAATTAAATTTCACAGTCAAAGGAAAAAGCCTTTCAAATGCTTTTGTTAGTATGATAACTATACATTTTCAAAAGGAATACAGTGTCAAGCTTTGTAGTAACATTTCTGTTTTTCTTCCTGCACTCAGAATAGCACTGTCAAATTATAGTTAATGACCCATTTTAAATCCCTCGAATTATAGAGTGAATGATGTGAGTTAATGTGCTCCCTTACTTTTTTAACATTTTTTAAGTAGTTTTCTAAGTTTTTTAAAAGAGAAAATATGCTTTAGTCATATCAAAAGTTATGTTCAACTTTTCCAGACGGGGAAGATGGTTTTTCTAATTTTATTTCTTGTACAAAAGATTTGAAAGCATAGATAAAGCAGTACCTATAAACATATCAATTGATTTAACTCAGCTGAGTGAAGTTTATGTTAAAGAAAAAGAATCAAAATATCACATTTTGGAAATAAAAAATATTTTATAATAGGAAGTGATGCTGAACTTTATACTCTTCTCTCAATTATGCACTCCACTTAATTAAATATTAGGTTTATAGTAAGAGAACACTTCTCTATTCTCATAGTGATTCCTATTTCAGATGAGTAGGTCTTTCTGTACGTTCCTAACACTGTCTGCAACTTGACAGAATTATGCATTCATAGGCAACGATTCATATTTGAAGGAAATGTCATAGAGGATAGGAGTTCACTACATGATCCTTAGCTAATAGGAAGGTTTTCGTGGAAGCTTCTTCCTAGAAGCATAATGGAAGCTTCTTGTGCATGTAACTTCCAAAATTACAAGATGTTACCATTATGAGTCTACAAAATATGAAGGGAGAAGAACTGATTAATAAAAGTTAGGTAACACTGAATATTGTCATCATGACATATATAACAGCCACACAATAAGCAAAATTATTTTTAACTATTTAGGGTCATGAAGCATATACCTATGGTGTCCTTTCTTCCTTTATTCAATAAATGCTTACTGTCTTAGTAAATTTGGCGAGGTGATGGATGTGTTAATTAACTTGAATGTGGTAATCATTTTACAATGTATATATATTAAATCATCACATTTGCATCTTAAATCACACTGTAAAACCTAAATATAAAAAACTTTTATTTATCAAGCATACCTCGACAAGCTAGAAAAATATAATAAAAAATAAGGTCGTAAATAAACACTAATGGTTCTCATAAAAAATATATTTTAAAAAAATGCTTACTATCTGTAATTGCCAAGGATTGGCAAGGTATTTATATGGAGTGATTTAAAAAATGAAATACCTTTTTAAGTCTGTAATTAGAGTTTCCAATGTTGATTTAATGTAATTATTTTTTGTTTCCTTTTCTTCTGTGAATTACAACTGTGAAATGTCTCTTATTTGAATAAAGTAAAGAACTTTTCTTAACTGCTTAAAGAGACTGATACATAGAATATTTTGTGGTTATTGTAAGACAGTGGATTAAAGAAATGTAAGTATTCTCCTGCCATAAACATCTGGAAATCATGGGTAAAAACTAACATATTTCAAAATCAAATCTGATCTTACGTTAAAGAAAAAGAAGTTTCCAGTTTCCAGTTTCCAAGTATTAGGTGGAACACTGGAACCTAGTGAGGAAAGCAGATAAGCTGATACTGCTCCTGCGTGAGGTCTCGGGGATAAGAGTACACAGCAGGAGAGGGTTCCATCCACATAAACCCAACAGACTAGGCCTTGTGCCCATGTAGGGCAGAGGGTAGAAAATAAGATCACTGAAGATAAACCAGGAACCCCAGCTATCTGAAAACCAGGAAAAGTAGGTGGACAGAGAAATGCAGACTATTACAAGCTTCTCTGTATCTGCATAGGCTGTAGGTGAAAACAAACCAAAAAAATAGGATTCTCAGTTCAGCCTAGACATGCCCTGGATATCCCCAAGCCATGAAATTAACATAAAAGTTGGTTATTGGCATTTGAATTCCTAATATGTCTAATGAAAGCAAACCAAAACCCACTGTGGAGATACACTCCCACTCAGAGACAAAATTTACCAGAATAGAAGATGAGATTTTTCAATGCAAAAAAGCATAAAATTTCAAGTAAGATAAATGAATAAAAATTCACAGCTGAACATATCTGAGTGAAATCCCATAATACTATAAAAAAGAGAATTCAAAAATAATCATAGGCAAGAGATAAAACTACATCTAGAGCAAAATTTTATGATCAATATGAAGCTAACTGAATATCTTTAAAATACTAAGTCATCAAATCACAAGAGAAAAGAACAAGAGAAGTAGAAAAAATCTACAAAAAAAATCCAAAACAATTAACAAAATGGCAATAGGAATACAGATATCAATAATTACCTTAAATGTAAGCAGACTAAGTCCTCCAACCAAAAGACACAGACTGGATAAATGGATACAAAAACAAGACCTGTATATATGCTGCCTACAAGAGACTCACTTCAGACCTAGAGACACATACATACTGAAAGTGAGGGGATGAAAAAAGTATTCCACGCAAATGGAAATCAAAAGAAAGCCAGAGTTGCAATACTTGTAACAGAAAAAATAGACTTTAAAATAAATACTGTTTCAAGAGATAAAGGACACTATATAATTGTCAAAGGATCAAACCAAGAAAAATATAACAATTGTAAATATATATGCAACCAACATAGGAACATCTCAATATATGAAGCAAATTTTGACAGATATAAGAGGAGAATTTGACACTAACAAAATAATAGTGGGGGACTTTAAGAGCCCACCTACATCAATAGATCATTCCAGAATACAATCAATAAGAAAACACAGGCCTTAAATGACTCCTTAGACCAGATGAACTTAATTGATATTTATATATCATTCCACCCAAAAGCAGAATACACATTCTTTTCAAGTGCACATGGAACATTCTCGAGGAGAAATCACACGCTAGGCTACAAAGCAAGCTTCCATAAACTTAAAAAATCTGAAATCATATCAAGCATCTTTTCTGACCACACTATGAGGCTAGAAATCAACTATAAGAAGAAACTGTAAAAACCACAAATACATGGAAGCTAAACAATACACCACTAAACAACCAATGGATCACTGAAGAAATCAAAGAGGAAACCAAATAATACCTAGAGACAAATGAAAATGAAAACATGATGATCCAAAACCTATGGGATGCAGCAAAAGCAATTCTAAGAGGGGGGTTTATACAAGCTTACACCAGGAAGCAAGAAAAATCTTAAATAAATCACCTAACCTTATGCCTAAAGCAACTAGGGAAGAACAACAAAAAAAAAAACCCTGAAGTTAGTAGAGGGAAAGAAATCATGAAAATCAGAGCAGAAATAAATGAAATAGAAACTAAAAAAACAGTATAAAAGGCCAATGAAACTAAAAGCTGGTTCTTTGAAAAGATAAGCAAAATTCATAAACCTTTAGCCAGACTCATCAAGAAAAAAAGGGAGAGGGCTCAAATCAATAAAATGAGAAACAGAAAAGAAGTTACAACAAACAACACAGAAATACAAAGGATCATAAGACACTACTACAAGCAACTAGACACCAATAAAATGGACAACCTGGAAGAAATAAACAAATTCTTAGAAAGTTACAATCTCCCAAGACTGAACTAGGAAGAAATAGAAAATATGAAAAGACCAATTACAAGTACTGAAATTTTGAATCTGTGCTTAAAAAACCAGAGACGGGCATAAGACACTAAGGCTGCTGCTGTAGCCACAAAGAAGCCTGTGTGCAAGCACAGGTCATGACCACACCTCCACTGCTGGGAGCCTGTGCAGGCTGCCACTGCCAGGGTCCTGTGATCTATGGACAAATTCCAGGAGAACACATGGCGTGCCTCAGGCTGTTGCAACATCATGGCAGCATATGCCACCACCATTGCCCCTCATTCCAAACCCCTCCCTCTCTCCAGCCTGAGTGAGCCAGAGCCCCCTAATCAGCTGCTATTTTAACCACACTGTGTCTGGCCAAGGAAGAGACACCCTCAGGTGACCCACACAGAGGTGGGACCAAACCAAAGCTGAACCACAGGAGCTGTGTGAACAAAGAAGAGAAAGGGAAGTATCTCCCAGCAGCCTCAGGAGTAGCGGACTAAATCTCCACAATCAACTTGATGTATCTTGCATATGTGGAATACCTGAATAGACAATGAATCATCCCAAATTTGAGGCAGTGGACTTTGGGAGCAACTACAGGCTAGGGGTTTGCTTTCTGCAACTAATTTGTTTCTGGTTTTATGTTTATCTTAGTTTAGTATTTAGAGCTTATTATCATTGGTAGATTTGTTTATTGATTTGGTCGTGATCTTCCTTTTTATATATATATATATTTTTTTTTTCTTTTTTTCTTTTTCTGAGTGTGTAGTGTATGCTTCTTTGTGTGATTTTGTCTGTATAGCTTTGCTTTTACCATTTATCGTAGGGTTCTGTCCATCCTTTTTTTTTTTCTTTGTATAGTTGTAGTGCTTGTTATCATTGGTGAATTTGTTTTTTCATTTGGTTGCTCTTTCCTTTTTTAAATTACTTTTTTATTTTTTAATTTTTAGTATATTTTTTAATTTTTTATTTTAATAAATTTATTTTATTATTATTTTTTCTTTCTTTCTTTTTCTCCCTTTTCTTCTGAGCTGTGTGGCTGACAGGGTCTTGGTGCTCTGGCCAGGTTCCAGGCCTGAGCCTCTGAGGTGGGAGACTGAGTGCAGGAAACTGCTCCACCAGAGACCTCCTGGACCCACATAATATCAAATGGTGAAAGCTCTCCCAGAGATCTCCATCTCAACATTAAGTCCCAGGTCCACTCAATGACCAGCAAGCTACAGTGTTGGACACCCTATGCCAAACAACTAGCAAGACAGGAACACAACCTCACCCATTAACAAAATGACTGCCTAAAAACATGATAAGTTCACAGACACCCCAAAACACACAACCGGAAATGGTCTGGCCAACCAGAAAGAAAAGATCCAGCCTCATCCACCAGAACAAAGGCATCAGTCCCCTCCACCAGGAATCCTACACAACCCACTGAACCAACCTTACTCACTGGGGGAAGACACCAAAAACAACAGGAAGTATGAACTGGCAGCCTGCGAAAAGGAGACCCCAAACACAGAAAGTTAAGCAAAATGAGAAGACAGAGAAGCACACAGAAGATGAAGGAGCAGGTAAAAACCCACCAGACCAAACAAATGAAGAGGAAATAGGCAGTCTACCTGAAAAAGAATTCAGAAGAATGATAGTAAGGATGATCCAAAATCTTGGAAATACAATGGAGAAAATATAAGAAACGTTTAACAAGGACCTGGAAGAACTAAAGAGCAAACAAACAAGGATAAACAATACAATAAATGAAATTAAATTAAACACAAGAAAAAATATTAAAAGCAGCAAAGGAAAAGCAAAAAAAAACATAAAAGGGAATCCCCATAGGGTTAACAGCTGATCTTTCAGCAGAAACTCTGCAAGCCAGAAGGGAGTGGCAAGACTTATTTAAAGTGATGAAAGGGAAAAACCTACAACCAAGATTACTCTACCCAGTAAGGATCTCATTCACATTAGATGGAGAAATTAAAACCTTTACAAACAAGCAAAAGCTAAGAGAACTCAGCACCACCAAACTAGCTTTACAACAAATGCTAAAGCAAATTCTCTTGACAGGAAACACAAGCTAAGGAAAAGACCTACAAAAACAAACCCAAAACAATTAAGAAAATGGTAATAGTAACATGCATATTGATAATTACCTTAAATGTAAATGGATTAAATGCTTCAACCAAAAGACATAGACTGGCTGAATGGATACAAAAACAAGACCTATACATATGGTGTCTGACCCACTTCAGACCTAGGGACACAACAGACTGAAAGTGAGGGGATGGAAAAACATATTCCATGAAAAAGGAAATCAAAACAAAGCTGGAGTACCAATCCTCATATAAGACAAAATAGACTTTAAAATAACAACTATTACAAGAGACAAAAAAGGACATTACAAAATGATTAAGGGATCATTCCAAGAAAAAGCTGTAACAATTGTAAATATTTATGCAACCAACATAGGAGCACCTCAATACATTAGACAAATGCTAACCTCCATAAAAGGGGAAATAGACAGTAACACAATCATAATAGGGGACTTTAACACCCCACTTTCACCAATGGACAGATCATCCAAAATGAAAATAAGGAAACAGATGCTTTAAATGACACATTAAACAAGATGCACTAAATTGTTGTTTATAGGACATTCCATCCAAAAACAACAGAATACACTTTCTTTTCAAGTGCTCATGGAACATTCTCCAAGATAGATCATATGTGGGTCACAAATCAAGCCTTAGTAAACTTAAGAAAATTGAAATTGTACCAAGTATCTTTCCTGACCACAATGTTATGAAACTCGATATCAATTACAGGAAAAATATCTGTAAAAAATATTAACACATGGAGGCTAAACAATACATTATTAAATAACCAAGAGATCACTGAAGAAATCAAAGAGGAAATCAAAAAATACCTAGAAACAAATGACAATGAAAACACAACAGCGCAAAACCTATGGATGCAGCAAAACAAGTTCTAAGAGGGAAGTTTATAGCAATACAATCTTACCTCAGGAAACAAGAAACATCTCAAAGTAACAACCTAACCTTACACCTAAAGCAATTAGAGACATAAAAACAAAAAAACCCCAAAGTTAGCAGAACGAAAGAAATCATAAAAATCAGATCAGAAATAAATGAAAAAGAAATGAAGGAAACAATAGCAAAGATCAATAAAACTAAAAGTTGGTTCTTTGAGAAGAAAAACAAAATTGATAAACCATTACTCAGACTCATCAAGAAAAGAAGGGAGAAGACTCAAATCAACAGAATTAGAAATGAAAAAGGAGAAGTAACAACTGACACTGCAGAAATACAAAGGATCATGAGAGACTACTACAAGCAACTATATGCCAATAAAATGGACAACCTGGAAGAAATGGACACGTTTTTAGAAAAGCACAACCTTCTGAGACTGAACCAGGAAGAAACAGAAAATATAAACAGACCAAACACAAGCACTGAAGTTGAAACTGTGATTAAAAATCTTCCAACAAAAAAAAGCCCAGAACCAGATGGCTTCACAGGGGAATTATATTAAACATTGAGAGAAGAGCTAACACCTATCCTTCTCAAACTCTGCCAAAATATAGCAGAGGGAAGAACACTCCCAAACTCATTCTATGAGGCCACCAAGACTCTGATACCAAAACCAGACAAAGACGTCACAAAGAAAGAAAACTAAAGGCCAATATCACTGATGAACATAGATGCAAAAATTCTCAACAAAATACTAGCAAACAGAATCCAACAGCACATTAAAAGGTTGACACACCATGATCATGCAGGGTTTATCCCAGGATGCAAGGATTCTTCAATATATGCAAATCACTCAAAGTAATAAACCATATTAACAAATGGAAGGAGAAAAACGATATGATCATCTCAATAGATGCAGAAAAAGCTCTGGACAAAATTCAACACCATTTATGACAAAAAGTCTCCAGAAAGTAGGCATAGAGGGAACTTTCCTCAACATAATAAAGGCCATATATGACAAACCCACAGCCAACACGTTTCTCAATGGTGAAAAACTGAAAGCATTTCCACTAACATCAGGAACAAGACAAGGTTGCCCACTCTCAACACTACTATTCATGTAGTCTTGGAAGTATAGCCACAGCAATCAGAGAAGAAAAAGAAATAAAAGGAATCAAAATTGGAAAAGAAGACGTAAAACTGTCACTGTTTGCAGGTGACATGATAGTATAGAGAGAGAATCCTAAAGATGCTACCAGAAAACTACTAGAGCTAATCAATGAATTTGGTAAAACAGAAGGATACAAAATTATTGCAGAGAAATCTCTTGAATTCCTATACACTAATGATGAAAAATCTGAAAGAGAAATTAAGGAAACACCCCCATTTACCATTGCAACAAAAAGAATAAAATACCTAGGAATAAACCTGCCTAAGGAGAAAAGAGACCTGTATGCAGAAAACTGTAAGACACAGATGAAAGAAATGAAAGATGGTACAAACAGATGGAGAGATATACCATGTTCCTGGATTGGACGAATCAACATTGTGAAAATGAGTCTACTATCCAAGGCAATCTACAGATTCAATGCAATCACTATCAAAATGCTAATGGCATTTTTCACAGAACTATAATAAAAAATTTCACAATTTGTATGGAAACATGAAAGACTCCTAATAGCCAAAGCAATCTTGAGAAAGAAAAATGGAGCTAAAGGAATCAGGCTCCCTGACTTCAAACTATACTACAAAGCTACAGTAATAAAGACAGTATGGTACTGGCACAAAAACAGAAATACAGATCAATGGAACAGGATAGAAAGCCCAGAGATAAACTCACGCACATATGGTCACCTTATCTTTGATAAAGAAGACAAGAATATACAATGCAGAAAAGACAGCCTTCTTCAATAAGTGGTGCTGGGAAACTGGACAGCTACATGTAAAAGAATGAAGCTAGAACACTCTGTAACACCATACAGAAAAATAAACTCAAAATGGATTAAAAACCTAAATGTAAGGCCAGACACTATAAAACTCTTAGAGGAAAACATAGGCATAACACTCTGGGACATAAATCACAGCAAGATCCTTTTTAACCCACCTCGTAGAGAAATGGAAATGAAAAAAAAATAAACAAATGGGACCTAATGAAACTTAAAAACTACTGTACAGCAAAGGAAACCATAAAATAGATTAAAAGACAACCCTCAGAATGGGAGAAAATATTTGCAAAGGAAGCCAATGACAAAGGATTAATCTCTAAAGTATACAAGCAGCTGATGCAGCTCAATAACAAAAACACAAAAAACCCAATTCAAAAATGTGCAGAAGGCCTAAATAGACATTTCTCCAAAGAAGATATACAGATTGCCAACAAACACATGAAAGGATGCTCAACATCACTAATCATTAGAGAAATGCAAATCAAAACTACAATGAGGTATCACCTCACACTATTCAGAATGGCCATCAAAAAATCTAGAAACAATAAATGCTGGAGAGGGTGTGGAGAAAAGAGAACCCTCTTGCACTGTGGGTGGGAATGTAAATTGATACAGCCACTATGGAGAACAGTATGGAGGTTCCTTACAAAACTAAAAATAGAACTACAGTATGACCCAGCACTCTCACTACTAGGCATATACCCTGAGAAAACCATAATTCAAAAAGAGTCATGTACCACAGTGTTCATTGCAGCTCTATTTACAATATACAGGACATGAAAGCAACCTAAGTGTCTATCAACAGATGAATGGACAAAGAAAATGTGGCACATACATACAATGGAATATTACTCAGCCATAAAAAGAAACGAAATTGAGTTATTTGTAGTGAGGTGGATGGACCTAGACACTCATACAGAGAGAAGTAAGTGAGAAAGAGATAAACAAATATCATATGCTAACACATATAAATGGAATCTAAAAAATAAAAAATAAATGGTTCTGAAGAACCTAGGAGCAGGACAGGAATAAAGATGCAGACGTAGAGAGAATGATCTGGGAGACTTCCGGGAAGATGGCGGAAGAGTAAGATGCGGAAATCACCTTCCTCCCCACAGATACACCAGAAATACATCTACACGTGGAACAACTAATACAGAACACCTACTGAACGCTGGCAGAGGACCTCAGACCTCCAAAAAGGCAAGAAACCCCCCACGTACCTGGGTAAGGCAAAAGAAAAAAGAATAAACAGAGACAAAAGGATAGGGATGGGACCTGCACCAGTGGGAGGGAGCTGTGAAGAAGGAAAGGTTTCCACACACTAGGAAGCCCCTTCGTGGGCGGAGACTGCGGGTGGCGGAGGGGGGGAGCTTCAGAGCCACAGACAAGAGCACAGCAACAGGGGTGTGGAGGGCAAAGCAGAGAGAATCCCGCACAGAGGATTGGTGTCAATGGGCACTCACCAGGCCGAGAGGCTTGTCTGCTCCCCTGCCGGAGCGGGCAGGGCTGGGAGCTGAGGCTCAGGCTTCGGTCGGAGTGCAGGGAGAGGACTGGGGTTGGCGGCGTGAACACAGCCTGCCGGGGGTTAGTGCGCCACGGCTGGCCGGGAGGGAGTCCGGGGAAAAGTCTGGACCTGCCGAAGAGGCAAGAGACTTTTTCTTCCCTCTTTGTTTCCTGGTGTGCAAGGAGAAAGGATTAAGAGCGCTGCTTAAAGGAGCTCCAGAGACGGGCGTGAGCCGCGGCTAAAAGCCCGGACCCCAGAAACAGACATGAGACGTTAAGGCTGCTGCTGCCGCCACCAAGAAGCCTGTGTGGGAGCACAGGTCACTAACCACACCCCCCTTCCAGGGAGCCTGTGCAGCCCGCCACTACCAGGGTCCCGGGATCCACGGACAACTTTCCCAGGAGAACGCACTGCGCGCCTCAGTCTGCTACAACGTCACGCTGGCCTCTGCCGCCGCAGGCTCACCCTGCACTCCGTGATCCTCCCTACCCCCGGCCTGCGTGAGCCAGAGCCCCCGCATCAGCGGCTCCTTTAACCCTGTCCTGTCTGAGCAAACAGCAGACGCCCTCAGGAGACCTACACGCACAGGCAGGGCCAAATCCAAAGCTGAGCCCCTGGGAGCTGTGAGAACAAAGAAGAGAAAGGGAAATCTCTCCCAGCAGCCTCAGAAGCAGCGGATTAAAGCTCCACAATCAACTTGATGTACCCTGCATCTGTGGAATACATGAATATACAACTAATCATACCAAATTAAGGAGGCGGACTTTGAGAACAATATTTATTATTTTTTCCCCTTTTCCTTTTTTTGTGAGTGTGTACGTGTATGCTTCTGGGTGGGATTTTGTCTGTATAGCTTTGCTTCCACCATTTGTCTGAGGGTTCTATCCGTTTTTTGTTTATTTTTTAAATTTTTTTTCTTAATAATTACTTTTTATTTTAATAATTTATTTATTTTACTTTATCTTCGTTCTTTCTTTCCTTCCTTCCCTCCTTTAGACAATGAATCATCCCAAATTGAGGAGGTGGACTTTGAGAGCAAGATTTACGATTTTTTTCCCCTTTTCCTCTTTTTGTGAGTGTGTATGTGCATGCTTCCATGTGAGATTTTGTCTGTAGAGCTTCGCTTCCACGATTTGTCCCAGGGTTCTATCCATCCGTTTTTATGTTTTTTGTGTTTTTTTTCCTCTTAATAATTATTTTATTTTAATAACTTTATTATATTTTATCTTATTTTATTTTACTTTATCTTCTTTCTTTTTTTCCTTCCTTCCCTCCTCCCTCCCTCCCTCCCTCCTTTCTTTCTTTCTTTCTACTTCTACTAATTTTTTCTTTCTACTTTTTCTCCCTTTTCTTCTGAGCCATGTGGATGAACAGCTCTTGGTGTTGCAGCCAGGAGTTAGTGCTGTGCCTCTGAGGTGGGAGAGCCAACTTCAGGACACTGGTCCACAAGACACCTCCCAGCTCCACATAATATCAAATGGTGAAAATCTCCCAGAGATCTCAATCTCAACACCAGCACCCAGCTTCACTTAACAACCAGCAAGCTACAGTGCTGGACATCCTATGCCAAACAACTAGCAAGACAGGAACACAACCCCACCCATTAGCAGAGAGGCTGCCTAAAATCATAATAAGTCCACAGACACCCCGAAACACACCAGCAGACGTGGACCTGCCCACCAGAAAAATAAGATCCAGCCTCATCCACCAGAACACAGGCATTAGTCCCCTCCACCAGGAAGTCTACACAACCCACGGAACCAATCTTAGCCAGTGGGAACAGACACCAAAAACAACGGGAACTACAAACCTGCAGCCTGCAAAAAGGAGACCCCAAACACCGTAAGATAAGCAAAATGAGAAGACAGAAAAACACACAGCAGATGAAGGAGCAAGATAAAAACCCACCAGACCTAACAAATGAAGAGGAAATAGGCAGTCTACATGAAAAAGAATTCAGAATAATGATAGTAAAGATGATCCAAAATCTTGGAAATAGAATAGACAAAATGCAAGAAACTTTTAACAAGGGCCTAGAAGAACTATAGATGAAACAAACCATGATCAACAACACAATAAATGAAATGAAAAATACTCTAGATGGGATCAATAGCAGAGTAACTGAGGCAGAAGAACGGATAAGTGACCTGGAAGATAAAATAGTGGAAATAACTACTGCAGAGCAGAATAAAGAAAAAAGAATGAAAAGAACTGAGGACAGTCTCAGACACCTATGGGACAACATTAAATGCACTAACATTTGAATTATAGGGGTTCCAGAAGAAGAAGAGAAAAAGAAAGGGACTGAGAAAATATTTGAAGAGATTATAGTTGAAAACTTCCCTAATATGGGAAAGGAAATAGTTAATCAAGTCTAGGCAGCACACAGAGTCCCATACAGGATAAATCAAAGGAGAAATACACCAAGACACATATTAATCAAACTGTCAAAAATCAAATACAAAGAAAACATATTAAAAGCAGCAAGGGAAAAACAACAAATAACACAAAGGGAATCCCCATAAGGTTAACAGCTGATCTTTCAGCAGAAACTCTGCAAGCCCGAAGGGAGTGGCAGGACATATTGAAAGTGATGAAGGAGAAAAACCTACAAGCAAGATTACTCTACCCAGCAAGGATCTCATGCAGATTTGATGGAGAAATTAAAACCTTTACAGACAAGCAAAAGCTGAGAGAGTTCAGCACCACCAAACCAGCTCTACAACAAATGCTAAAGGAACTTCTCTAGGCAAGAAACACAAGAGAAGGAAAAGACCTACAATAACTAACCCAAAACAATTAAGAAAATGGGAATAGGAACATACATCTCGATAATTACCTTAAATGTAAATGGACTAAATGCTCCCACCAAAAGACACAGATTGGCTGAATGGATACAAAAACAAGACGCATATGTTTGCTGTCTACAAGAGACCCACTTCAGACCTAGAGACACATACAGATTGAAAGTAAGGGGATGGAAAAAGATATTTCATGCAAATGGGAACCAGAAGAAAGCTGGAGTAGCAATTCTCATATCAGACAAAATAGACTTTAAAATAAAGACTATTAGAAGAAACAAAGAAGGACACTACATAATGATCAAGGGATCGATCCAAGAAGAAGATGTAACAATTGTAAATATTTACGCACCCAACATAGGAGCACCTCAATATATAAGGCAAATACTAACACCCATAAAGGGAGAAATCGACAGTAACACATTCATAGTAGGGGACTTTAACACCCCACTTTCACCCATGGACAGATCATCCAAAATGAAAACAAATAAGGAAACCCAAGTTTTAAATGATACATTAAACAAGATGGACTTAATTGATATTTATAGGACATTCCATCCAAAAACAACAGAATACACATTTTTCTCTAGTGCTCATGGAACATTTTCCAGGATAGATCATATCTTGGGTCACAAATCAAGCCTTGGTAAATTTAAGAAAATTGAAATTGTATCAAGTATCTTTTCCGACCACAATGCTATGAGACTAGATATTAATTACAGGAAAAGATCTGTAAAAAATACAAACACATGGAGGCTAAACAATACACTACTTAATAACGAAGTGATCACTGAAGAAATCAAAGAGGAAATCAACAAATACCTAGAAACAAATGACAATGGAATCACGACGACCCAAAATCTATGGGATGCAGCAAAAGCAGTTCTAAGAGGGAAGTTTATAGCAACACAATCCTACCTTAAGAAAAAGGAAACATCTCGAATAAGGAACCTAACCTTGCACCTAAAGCAATTAGAGAAAGAAGAACAAAAAAAACCCAAAGTTAGCAGAAGGAAAGAAATCATAAAAATCAGATCAGAAATAAATGAAAAAGAAATGAAGGAAACGATAGCAAAGATCAATAAAACTAAAAGCTGGTTCTTTGAGAAGATAAACAAAATTGATAAACCATTAGCCAGATTCATCAAGAAAAAAAGGGAGAAGACTCAAATCAATAGAATTAGAAATGAAAAAGGAGAAGTAACAACTGACACTGCAGAAATACAAACGATCATGAGACATTACTATAAGCTATTCTATGCCAATAAAATGGACAACCTGGAAGAAATGGACAAATTCTTAGAAAGGCACAACCTGCCAAGACTGAATCAGGAAGAAATAGAAAATATGAACAGACCAATCACAAGCACTGAAATTGAAACTGTGATTAAATATCTTCCAACAAACAAAAGCCCAGGACCAGATGGCTTCACAGGTGCATTCTATCAAACATTTAGAGAAGAGCTAACACCTATCCTTCTCAAACTCTTCCAAAATATAGCAGAGGGAGGAACACTCCGAAACTCATTCTACGAAGCCACCATCACCCTGATACCAAAACCAGACAAGGATGTCACAAAGAAAGAAAACTACAGGCCAATATCACTGATGAACATAGATGCAAAAATCCTCAACAAAATACTAGCAAACAGAATCCAACAGCACATTAAACGGATCATACACCATGATCAAGTGGGGATTATTCCAAGAATGCAAGGATTCTTCAATATATGCAAATCAATCAATGTGATAAACCATATTAACAAATGGAAGGAGAAAAACGATATGATCATCTCAATAGATGCAGAAAAAGGTTTCGACAAAGTTCAACACCCTTTTATGATAAAAACCCTGCAGAAAGTAGGCACAGAGGGAACTTTCCTCAACATGATAAAGGCCATATATGACAAACCCACAGCCAACATCGTCCTCAATGGTGAAAAACTGAAAGCATTTCCACTAAGATCAGGAACAAGACAAGGTTGCCCACTCTCACCACTCTTATTCAACATAGTTTTGGAAGTTTTAGCCACAGCAATCAGAGAAGAAAAGGAAATAAAAGGAATCCAAATCAGGAAAGAAGTAAATCTGTCACTATTTGCAGATGACATGATACTATACATAGAGAATCCTAAAGATGCTACCAGAAAACTACTAGAGCTAATCAATGAATTTGGTAAAGTAGCAGGATACAAAATTAATGCACAGAAATCTCTGGCATTCCTATACACTCATGATGAAAAATCTGAAAGTGAAATCAAGAAAACACTCCCATTTACCACTGCAACAAAAAGAATAAAATAACTAGGAATAAACCTACCTAAGGAGACAAAAGACCTGTATGCAGAAAATTATAAGACACTGATGAAAAAAATTAAAGATGATACAAATAGATGGAGAGATATACCATGTTCTTGGATTGGAAGAATCAACATTGTGAAAATGACTCTACTACGCAAAGCAATCTACAGATTCAATGCAACCCCTATCAAACTACCACTGGTAGTTTTCACAGAACTAGAACAAATTTTCACAATTTGTATGGAAACACAAAAGACCCCGAATAGCCAAAGCAATCTTCAGAATGAAAAACGGAGCTGGAGGAATCAGGCTCCCTGACTTCAGACTATACTACAAAGCTACAGTAATCAAGACAGTATGGTACTGGCACAAAAACAGAAAGATAGATCAATAGAACAGGATAGAAAGCCCAGAGATAAATCCACGCACATATAGTCACCTTATCTTTGATAAAGGAGGCAGGAATGTACTGTGGAGAAAGGACAGCCTCTTCAATAAGTGGTGCTGGGAAAACTGGACAGGTACATGTAAAAGTATGAGATTAGATCACTCCCTAACACCATACACAAAAATAAGCTCAAAATGGATTAAAGACCTAAATGTAAGGCCAGAAACTATCAAACTCTTAGAGGAAAACATAGGCAGAACACTCTATGACATAAATCACAGCAAGATCCTTTTTGACCCACCGCCTAGAGAAATGGAAATAAAAACAAAAATAAACAAATGGGACCTAATGAAACTTCAAAGTTTTTGCACAGCAAAGGAAACCATAAACAAGACCAAAAGACAACCCTCAGAATGGGAGAAAATATTTGCAAATGAAGCAACTGACAAAGGATTAATTTCCAAAATTTACAGGCAGCTCATGCAGCTTAATAAGAAAAAAACAAACAACCCAATCCAAAAATGGGCAGAAGACCTAAATAGACATTTCTCCAAAGGAGATATACAGACTGCCAACAAGCACATGAAAGAATGCTCAACATTGTTAATCATCAGAGAAATGCAACTCAAAACTACAATGAGGTATCATCTCACACCAGTCAGAATGGCCATCATCAAAAAATCTAGAAACAATAAATGCTGGAGAGCGTGTGGAGAAAAGGGAACACTCTTGCACTGCTGGTGGGAATGTGAATTGGTTCAGCCACTATGGAGAACGGTATGGAGGTTCCTTAAAAAACTACAAATAGAACTACCATATGACCCAGCGCAATCCCTCTACTGGGCATATACCCGGAGAAAAGCACAATTCAAAAAGAGTCATGGACCAAAATCTTCATTGTAGCTCTATTTACAATAGCCAGGACATGGAAGCAACCTAAGTGTTCATCAACGGATGAATGGATAAAGAAGATGTGGCACATATATACAATGGAATATTACTCAGCCATAAAAAGAAACGAAATTGAGCTATTTGGAATGAGGTGGATAGACCTAGAGTCTGTCATACAGAGTGAAGTAAGTCAGAAAGAGAAAGACAAATACCGCATGCTAACACATATATATGGAATTTAAGGAAAAAATGTCATGAAGAACCTAGGGGTAAGACAGGAATAAAGACACAGACCTACTGGAGAACGGACTTGAGGATATGGGGAGGGGGAAGGGTGAGATGTGACAAAGCGAGAGAGAGGCATGGACATATATATACTAACAAACGTAAGGTAGATAGCTAATGGGAAGCAGCCGCATAGCACAGGGAGATCAGCTCGGTGCTTTGTGACCGCCTGGAGGGGTGGGATAGGGAGCGTGGGAGGGAGGGAGACGCAAATGGGAAGAGATATGGGAACATATGTATATATATATAACTGAATCATTTTGTTGTGAAGCAGAAACTAACACACCATTGTAAAGCAATTATACTCCAATAAAGATGTTAAAAAAATTAAGAAAAAAAAAGATGCAGACGTAGAGAATGGACTTGAGGACACGGGGAGGGGGAAGGGTAAGCCAGGACGAAGTGAGAGAGTAGCATGGATATATATACACTACCAAATGTAAAATAGATAGCTAGTGGGAAGCAGCCGCATAGCACAGGGAGATCAGCTTGGTGCTTTTTGTCCACCTAGAGTGGTGAGATAGGGATGGTGGGAGGGAGATGCAAGAGGGAGGAGACACGGGAATATATGTATATCTATAGCTGATTCACTTTTTTATACAGCAGAAACTAACACAACATTGTAAAGCAATTATAATCCAATAAAGATGTTACAAAAAAAAAGTAAGTAAATTCAGTAATTCTACATAATGGCCAAGTTCACCAATGAATAATCCACCTAATTAATATAAACATTAGGTCAAAAAATAAGCAACAAACCTACCCTGATTACATATGCCATCATCACTTTCTAAATGCTTCATTTTACAGAAATCAGTCATAGAAAATATAGTGAGAAAAAAACCTGTTAACAAATAATGTTTAAATGGTAACATATATATATATATATATATATATATATACCTACACAGATATACATATGCATACATATAACAAGTTTCACTTCACTCACACTCCATTTCACTTTTAGATTCTTTTAAAGTAGGGTTGACTCCAGGCTGATATATAAAACGTCTAGATCCTATGGAACTGAAGAAAACATGCATGTAAAGAGCTTAATGTTATTAAATTTGTTTTCTTAAACAGAAAGAAAACATGTTTTTCCATATTGATTTACTTGGTTTTCCTAGTCCAGAAATAATTGCATATCTACCAAACAGAAACAAGAGAAAAGTAATCCTTTACTTTCACATATCTGTTTATTGTAGACTTTCACTATGTTACAAGACCTTTCAAATCTCAAATAGAGTGAAACAAATAAAATATTGGTGCTGGGTTCATTAGCATTTAATGAGTAACAAATTAGCTTGCCTGGACTAGTAATGTGAATTAGTCATCCTCCTGAGTTTTTCATTTATGTTATCTTCTTTCATTCAAATTAAGGAAGTACACAAACACAATTAGATGTGGTAGCAATCTCTGTAGCAAGTAACAGGAAATGGGCTTTGCAAAATGAATTACAGATATATTTTTCCTCATACCAGCAACAATCAAACATTACATTTCAGGTAAATTTTAGACTTTTTCATTACACCATCTCCTATAAGTTAGAGGGTAAGTTAATACAAAGTAATGTTTTTAAGAAAGTGAATTAAGCTGTTTTTCTCATGAACAGTTGATTTCATGAAGTCTTGGGGGAAAGGCATGTTAGAGTACTTCTGCTGAATCCAAGGTTGCAATGTTCCTAGAATCCACTACTATCACCAAGCACAGGCATAAGCATAAACACATACATTCCCACTTGTCCATTTGATTTGGCAAAAGCTGAGTTGTTTAAACAAAAATAAAATTTGATTCTAGCTCTTCAGCAACACTCTTTCAGACATAAATAAATAGTGACTGCCTCACGGCACAACTGGGTCCAGGTGAAACTGTAGAGTAAGCAAAATTTGTCTACAGTTGCTGTAATATTTTTCCACTTCTGCGAAAAACATCTCAGGCATTAAATTTACCTTAGTTGAACATTAACTCATTTTGCATGTGTTAAACAATTTAATCCTCCTCATAACACTGTGAATTAAAATGAACTAAATTTTAATTCAGAGGAGCTAAGTGAAAACAAATTACACAGCCAGTAAATGATAGAGTGAGTGCTTAAACACAAGTCTGAATAACTCCAAAAGAAGCGCTCTTAACTCTTTATCACACTGCCTGACAGAAAACTGGGTTTTTCACAATTTCTTGAACATGGAAATTTGGACTGAAGGCTCACCTCATGACATCCAATTCTTTAACTAGGTCAGTGCTGCTGGGTCTACTTCTTGATTTTTCCCTTAAGCTCAGTGACAGCCAACATTAAGTCCTTCATTGCTGTAGTCACTCATTTTTAAGCACCTGGTAGAAACGGGTTATTATTTTAGTACCAAAGGGCACGGCTTCTGTGCTAAAGTAGTTTGGAGTCCAGTGGGACAATAGATAGGTGATAAAGTTCTGGAAAATTATGGATGTTATGGTAAAGGTATGCAGGGAGGCCTGTGAAAAAAGAATCTAAGGATTTCAACAAGCTCCTGCAAATTTCTGGGGAAAAACATTTACATGGTGATCTCTGGCTCATTTCTTTGTTCAGCCCCTTGCAAGTGTTGGTTTCTTCAGTGACACAAATGCGGAACTCAGCTCTTTTCTTTATATTACTACACACAAAACTAAACTTAAAAAAAAACACTAGCCTAATCCTGAATGTCAAACTAGGTAACTGGGTAAAGAGAGGAGAAAGAGAAGAGAGTTAACTCAAAACAAAATGAACATTAGTCAAACATTACATATCTTTGTCCTTGAGGGTTCTTCAACTAATCTATGTTGTCCTTACAATATCCTACTCTTTTCTCTCTCTCCTTTCTTCTATTCTCCCCCCAACCCACAGTTTCCTGTTCGTTCTGTCAATTAGAAATCTAACGATATTTGTGTGTGTGTCTGTCTCTATATAAGGCACTTATCTTTTATCCCAAGTGAACATCAACTGTATTTTCCTAAACAAAAGTTCTTCTCCATAATAGAAACTTCGATAAGTTCTGTAGCTCCTGAAGATATATAGGTAGGTAAAGTCTCTCAAAGGAGAGTATGAAAAACAGGACCAAGAGTAAATTTATAGAAGTTATCTGTGTAAGGCTTATCTAAGTAAGAGGAGTCATACATGTAAGAAAAGGATAAAAATAAGCTTAAAAATACTGAGAAGTAACTTCCAGTATGGTGGGTTTCACAGACCACAGGATAGAAAAAACTTTCAGGAAGGACGAATGAGCAAACAGTGTCAGGGATGCCAGGGAGATGAAGGACAAAACAGGCCATGCCTCTGGCAATGTGGCAGTTACTGCTGACTTCTGCAAGAAGAGTTTCAGTATTGTATGTAATGCTGGCCAACTTTATATAAAGATTCAACCTAAAGATAAGTACTGTTCACAATGCAGTTTTCCTTAAAAGCTCAGCTAAAATAAAAGAGCTTGGATAAATAATTTAATATAAAAATATCTTAGTTTGATTAGTGTATTACCATTTTAAAGATCTCCAGATGGATCTATAGTTTTCACAACTTATACACCAGACAAGCGCACACACAATATTCTCTTCATCTGAAATAATTTCATTCCTGTATATAAATACAATTGTTATTTTTTAGGATAAAAACATCCTATGTATAACTGAAGCAGGAAAAAAATGTAGTAAAAATTCTAATCATAAATACAAATGAAAACAGGGAGCATTTATATATGTAAAATGACTAGTAATAGTATTCACAATATAAACATAACATTCTTGTTCATTATCATACCTATTTATTCTTAAGCATGATTATAGATGATAAAGTGGTGTAAGTATCAGAGGCTCTGATACAACTAGTTTTATCATACATACATGCCTTTGAGGGTCAGGGGGAATGAGTACAACCAGAGGAGTTACTGTGGCCCTTCCCAAAATGTCTAAGACCTCTCTGGTTCTCTCAAGGAGGATTTATTCCTTTCTGATCTTGACCTATATACTGGCATAAGCGGCTGCTTGGACCAAGAATGGAAGAGGACTGAAATAGGGTTAGGGCAGGAGCCTAGGTAAGGCACATTTATGCTGCCAGTTTCTTGAATACCCATACCTTTTTAAAAACTTAACTTTTATTAGAACATCTAACATGACTGTATTTATTATAATATTTTGAAGTTAGGTTCTTCATGATTATTCATTTGAATAATTCTTATATTTTATACAATATTACCCATTTCAAATGAGAAAACTGTGTCAAATGATGTATGGACATTCTCTCAACATCGTATGTTGAAATTCTAACCCTCAACATTAGGAGGTAGAGACTTTGGGAGGTATTTAGGTCATGAGAGTGGAACCCTCATGATGAAGTCAGTGCCTTTACAAGAAGAGACAAGTGAGAGGTAATCTCTTTCTCCACCATGTGAGGACACGAGAAGACAGCCATCTATAAACTAGGAAGGGGGTCTTCACCAAGAATCCAACCACCCTGTCAGTCTGATCTTAGGCTTCCAGACTCCAGGACTGTGAGAAATAAATGATTGTTGTTTAAGCTACCCAGTCTATGTTATTCTATCACAGCAGCCCTAGGACATTCAGTATTATGGAAAAGACATTATTGCTCAATGCTTTGCTTCTTATTTTTGTGTTTGACCAAACACTCACCAAACACCTGCTAACTTGACTTGACGAAACTTCAGTCAGGCTTCTGTCCTCTTACCAGACCCCTGAACTTTGTCCCACACTTGAGCTTAAGCACTGTAATGAAAACCAAGGTCCTGCTAATGGCACCTTCTGAAAATCAGCTGACCACAAAGACATTTTTTTTTCAGTTCTTTGATAATGCTACCTGCTCACACCACTCCTCTACACCTAGTCCTTTTCTAGCCTGATTTTGCTTCTCCTTATAAAAGAAAGAATCCCCTTCTTTCTTTACTCACAGACACAGATTCTATGGTCAGAGCAGTCTCCCTCTACCACAGTCTTTCTGAATAAAATCTTTCCTTTTTTAAGTCTGGGCTTATTTTTATTATGATATGTTAAAATATTTTCTACATTGGGTTGACCCTGGATAAAGTTAGGAGAAATATTTTTGAGGGCATAAAAGATGCTTGTGTTGAAGAGAGCTTTCATTACTACACTGAAATCTTTAATTAAAAAAGGTAAGGTGGCTTCCCTGGTGGCGCAGTGGTTGAGAGTCCGCCTGCCGATGCAGGGGACACGGGTTCGTGCACCATGTCCAGGAAGATCCCACATGCCGCAGAGCGGCTGGGCCCGTGGGCCATGGCCGCTGAGCCTGCGCGTCCAGAGCCTGTGCTCCGCAACGGGAGAGGCCACAACAGTGAGAGGCCCGCGTACCGCAAAACAAAAAAACAAACAAACAAAACATGTAGCTGAGAACCCAGGCCACAGGAAGAGCAGAAACTAAACTTATTCAAGATGTTGGCCACTTCTTAATTTTTCTCTTTCATGGCCCTTCTATTTCACATTATCATTTCCCCTCTCACCTAACTAACTTCTGATTCTGCTTCCCTTTTTCTCAACATGCATGGAATTTACAATGACTTTGACTATGATATTTACTCCCTCTCATAAATACTCCACTTAAATTCCTCTGGCATAGCAGGAAATTCTCTCATTCACTCAGTTTCAGTAGCATGACCAGCTATATAATTTGAAAGACCCAGTGAAAAGTGAAAGTGAGGGGCTCCATCTTCAAAAATTATTAAGAATCTCAAGAGGCAGAAATAAACCAGGGAAGGAGTCTTTCTAAATGAGGACTATAAAGGTCACATACTTATGAAACTGGCCCTACCCAGGAATAAAATTAAATTACTCAAGTTCTTTTTATTCCAACCAAATCATAGCTTTTGGCCAGTTAATGGATGAGCTGCTTCTGCATCTAATCTAGTGCATGTATCAATATTAGTTATAACTGTTAGAAAGAGTATGGTCACATGGTGTATTGTTTAGAGTAAAGCTAGATGCTATAACAAATACACCCAAATGTAAAACACAATAGAAGTTTCTTCTTATTTATATGATGATTCAAGAACCTGCATTCCTTCTATGGTATTGCTCCATTATCCCTTATGGCCTCATTGCCACTATATTTAGCAAGTAGAAAGGTAAAAGTTAACAAAGAAGCACCACATCCTCTCTTAGCAGTAACAGCCCAGAATGGCAAACAGGATTTCTATGCACATCTGATTGGCTGGAATGAGTCACACTGGCATACCTAACTACAGGGAAACCAGAGGACATAGTCTAGTACTGTTGCCAGGCAGAAAAGGAAATGCATTTCTGATAAACAGGTACTATTCTGTGGCACAAACGGCATACAAGATAGCTGCCTGGGCCAGCCTTATTACCATGCTATGAATTTTACACAAGGATTCCTTCCCAGATCCTCCAGTCTAAGTCAGCTTCCTTTATTATGTCCTCATATAAACTCGCAATTTTCTTTCAGTGTGTCCCTCTCCAATAATATATCCATTAACAGTAATCTAATTAATATCTGCCTCCTCCACTAAATTCATGAGTAAGCATACCATGTGTGTCAACCTAATCATTTTATTCGCTGCCCAGTACTCACAGAATAGCTGACCAAGTCTGAGTCTACATTTGAAACCTGGGCTTGGTGGAATCTAACTTCCGATGACATTCTTTCAATAATGCATATAGTTTAAACCTCCTTCAATTTTCCTGTTTTTGTGAGCCAGCATTAGGACCCAGAGTCCCATACAGGTCTTGGTCAGCAATGAATTACTCAGGTTTGCCTTAGACCCGTATGAGAGAGAAGTCTTACAATTTTACCACAAAACCAAAATTATCAGTCAGTACTATTGCTGCCATGTAAGAATCAGAAGTGACTGAAAATATAAAAAATGAAAATCCCAAACCCTTTGCAACAGTGAGGGTATAATAGAGAGGTTCTTGGTTGCAGAGATCAAGCAAAAAGTCTAGCAGTCCTTTAAAATCTTTATAGCACCTAAATAACATAAGAAAATTAAGAATTCCTGATAAACCCTGGGCCAAAGATGGCAAATTATCTTCCAGTATAAAGTCTTTCCCTCAACTCTTTAGGAATAGAACTCCCTAGGCTTTCACCAAGCCCATGTCATCCACCTACAGATTATATTTCCCAGCCCCCCTCACAGATTCATTTGGTTATGTAACTAAGTTCTTAGCAATGAAATGGGAGCAAAAGCAATGTATACATTGAGCCTTGCCCATAAAGTGATTAGATGGGTAATCCCTTTTCTATTGAATTTTATTTATACGTTCACAAAGCTGCAATATAAAACTGTGCTAGTGAGATAGATTCTAATCCTCACTGACTATGCAGATGATGGAGCAGATATGTAACCTCGCAGATGGTAGACCAATCAAGTTGAAGTAACCTGGGTATTTGGGTGACCATGTGAAGCAGAACAGCCTAACAGTATGTCTGCATGTAGTTTCTCAATATTCCTCAACTGTTAAGCAAGAATTAACCAAGTTTTGTAATAGCTTGTTAGAGACTTACAGAGTTTTGGTATAGCAGTTTAGCCTGTACTTTTACCAATGCAGAGGTGTTATGCTTGATGAAGTACAAACACAAGGCCAGAATACCAGCTTGAACCAGAAACACTTCCAAGATTTCTTTCTTTTAAGCTGGTTGAGTAAGAAATTCCAAAACAGGTACACAAAGTATCAAGATAAAGACATATTTTTGAAAAGGAGACTATAACAACCATATCTGATATTTGCCCCAACTGAGACAAAATATTTATAATATCTCAACCCATACAAAGTATTCATACTATGCTTAATATCCATACTCATGGAAAGTAATAAGTCTCAGTTAAGTTTTAGGACCGTAGCAACCCCAACATGTCAGAGAGTTCTGGTCATGGAAGAGATAAAGAAGCAACAACAATAATCTTTATACTTTTTGCAGATAGATTTCGCCTCACATGGAGACATCAGGAAGCAATAGAAAAGCTAAGCAAAAAGCACTTGATACAATCATTTAAACCAAAGAATTCTGAGGAGATATCATATTTGTAATAAATCAGGAGGCCTATGCATGTTTGTATGTTACTTCAAGTGGCAAATGTTCTGTAATGCATCAGTAACCCAATCCTCTTTACTTCTTCCTATAGGTGAGAAAACAAAGGATAGATAACCTTTGGTCCCTGACTTTAGTCTTCCTAAATTTCTCCCCAGCACGTGAGATGAAATGAGTAGCATAGTCCAAGGAACACCTAGGTGTGATGACTTTGATATGAACTGATTTTCTGTTCTCCCAAAGATCATGTTATACTTTCTTCTCCCCTTCCTTGCAGTCTTTCCACTGTAAATTACAGACATGCCCCTCTTCCAAACCCTCTTTGCTCAGAAACATATTCTTTCTTCAACCAAACCACTTATCCTAACTTCCAACTATGATGGAATACTGTGTAAGCAGGACAATGCACAGATCAAGAACAGCAATAATATATTTTTTAATATTTATTATTTAATATTTGTAGTTTAAAGGAATCAGAGAACTCCAAAGGCCTACAGGGCTTGAAGGGCCAAGATCTTGAGAAGAAGGGGATTTTTTTTCAGGGTAAACCCAATTTTCTGTGTACAACTTTTCTCTTCAGGAATTTCTGACAGCAGACTTCACTAAAATATATAAAAGTCCCTTGGGTAGGAGAATAGGCTGGGCGAGGGTCAATGTTAAGGTAACCAGGACATAAGAGATCAAGAGCTTGAAAAGGAAAGAGGTTTGATTTCTGAGACAATGGAGGTGAACAGAAGTAAGCATGGCACATAACAGTTTTCCCCTTGACGCTTTTGTCGAATTCTTACTAAGCAGAGCAAGAGGCTAACAAGTCAAGAAAAAGCCACTGAAACGCAGAACAGTTTTTGGCACTCTCAAGATACTGAGGAGAAAGACTGTAATTTAGGATCCACCAAGAAAGAAAGGCACTGGTAAACTTTCCAAGCTTTCAGTTGTTATGCTTGGAGGCTCACACCATAGGAATTACAATTAACAAGACATAGACTGAGCTTTCTAAAAGTGCAATGCCATCTAGTGTAAGCTTACTCTAAGTTTGTTTGTGATTAACTTCCCCATTCTAGCTCTTTGAAGAAGGATAGGGTAAATGCTGTCTAACAGAAAATCAAATAAGTCATAGCTTCTAAGATTTGACATAGGCAAATGTGAGTTTGTTGTAGGTCTTTTTCCTATGGATGTTTACATGGCATCTCAAATAGGAAAAAGCCCATTTTCTAAGTGTCTGCCACTCATTAAAAGTATCTGATATGGTTCTGGTAAAATTTGGAGCATGGTGGTTAACCATTATACCTGAAATCTCAGGCATATTTTTGATATATTGCAGTAATCATACCTTAGATGTTAATAAGAATTGAATCCTGAAGGAAAAGAGTGCTGTGTGAGTGTAGTTATATCACTGGATGTATGTTCCCAAACCCTGGCAGACAGATACCTACTATTTCCTGACTCTGTCATGAGTTAAATGTTTTCTTCAGAGCTTCTGAACCAGACACATTCTGGACTTAAAAACTTTGAATACAATAGTGATCAGGGGTGAAGTGCTGAATTGAAAAAAAGGTGACTACAAGATAAAGACCCATCATCCTTGCCCATCATCTCCCTTTTCTGTCTTAATCCAAAAACTGGAGCTATACTTCTGTACTCCCAGTAGAAGTGTGTAGGATTTCTCTCTGCAGAAACTGACTGGCCTAAAAGAAAGGATCTATACTTACTGGCAGTGGGATTCTCCATCAAAATATCTTTATCCCCCACTTGATCACTCTGCAGTAAAAGCCACCAATTGATTAGGCCAGCCCATGCCCGTTTGTCCCTCATTCTAAAATATAAATGGATAGTCACGGACCAGACATTTCGACAAGGCCTTCAACTTGGGAAGAAAACCAAAAAAAAAAAAAAACAAACAAAAATTCCCTTAAATCAATCAAATAGGGGAAAAAAAGGGAAGAAGATGAAGGTCAGGTGAAAAAGACTAAGCATAAAAGCCAAGAAAATTTAAACGACCTTTAATTCATAACCTCAGAATTAAAAGAAGATGTGGGATCTTTGAAATATAAAAGGACATGATAAAATATAACATTTCTGAAGCTATTAGAAAAAACATTATGATGGCATAAAGAAAATAACAGAAGTAAAAAGAGATAAAGTTAGAAAAATCTTTCAGAAACTAGAACCAAAATATAAAACGAGAAAGAAAAGAAAAGCAAAATTAAAACAAGAAAACTAGAACTAAAAAATTCAGTAAAAATGCATGTGAATAAAATGATTATCAAACCTGCAGTGAATATGTATTGCCTATAAAATTAAAGAAAACAATGTCATTAATATGAAAAAAATAAATTAATAATAAATTAATAATAAAAGTTCATTGAAAAAACTGCACTTCCCAAAACGAATCATTTTGAAATAGACTTAAATTTCCGAGTTTCTGAATTTTATTTCAATATTAAATATTTAAAATTATTTTTGATGCAAACAATACGTTGTATGTCTGGGAATGTTTACTGGTAGCTTCTGAAATATATATATATATATATATATATATTCCTTTATAGATATAAATATCTTTAGAACAATGTTCCTGGCCTTTCTTTGGATTAGGGACAGTCTGAGGAGGTAATGAAAACTATGGAAGAGTGGATCCTCAGAAAAACACATAAGCACCCAAACGTGCATTAATTCCAGGCCTTTTTTTCCCCCTTCAACCTCGCCACCCATCTATGCCCTCCCAACCCCATCGTCACGTCCTCTTACCAAGATTAACTGGATATTCATACCAGGTTAAACCCTCTAAAAGAGATGTTGGACAGCGTGTCTCTCTCTCTCTCTCTCTCTCTTTGAACTAAGTTTCCTATTGAAATCTTCAATTTCACTCTTTTTCTGGTGTTTTATTTGTCCTTGCTTTTTTGCTCCTTTAGTTATGCATACATTTTCTCCCTCCTTCTGTGCCCCTTGCATTGTAGCAGTAACTTTCACTGAAATTGTCCTTGTATCAAAAAAAGCAAGGGTTTTTATAAAAAGCCTTCATCAAATCATTTTCAAGCTACATGTGTTATTAGGAAAAAAGGCCACGCTGAGTTTCCCCCTCCCTAATTCGATGGCAAAATTTTTAGTTCTTAGCATTGTTATCTGTTTGAAGTGAGACCACAAACAAGCAAACAACAAAAAAACCCTCTCCCATATAAAAATATATTGAAATAATTCTGACTTTCATGAACTTAACGCAAAAACTATTTTGTAAGTAACATTAAATGCTTGTTTTTAACTGCAGTGTGTTTTTTAACTGTTCATAGCTTTCCAGATACTTTGTGATGATCTTAACAACATGCATTTTCCTTTCACTCTTCTTTCCCAGTAGCCTCAAATTATAGATGACAAATAAATCTACCCTATTATACTACCAAGAAACCTGGTTGCAAAACATATACAAGAGTTGTTTTATTTTTTCCTAATAGATACTAACTTTTTACTAAATTCCTGTGGCAGGCACTTTTAAACACTGGAAGATAAATAAGCTGCTAACCCTAACCTTACAAACTGTAGTATAGGAAAAAAGTAGATAAGACATATATACAAAAAAATTACCCTTCTATCTTCTCACTAACATCAATTTCATATACTAATCTTTCTAGATGCAAGATTATAATTGAAATGTTTTTTCTTGATACTACAGTATGCATCAAAGAATCAGCATAAAAATGTGGTGGTAAAATTATTTTAATATATCAACTTCATACTTTCACCTGTTAATGACCAGGCATTGCCAGAAAATTTATCTCCTATTGCAGGGTTTGGCATATTTAAGCAGTGTGTTTATACAGGGAAAATCCTAGATACCAGTGATCATTAAAAAAATAGGGGATTAAGAGGTACAAACTACTATGTATAAAATAAATAAGTTTCAAGGATACATTGTACAGCATGGACCTATAGCCAATATTTTATAATAACTTTAAATAGAGTATAATCTATAAAAATATTGAATTTCTATGCTGTATACCTGAAAATAATATATTATAAATTAATTATACATCAATAAAAAATAGCCATAAAAATGATTTGAGAATAATTTTTAATTAAATTTTTATTAGAATAATAACACCTGCACCTAGTTTAAACATACAAAATAGTGTTTCAAGGCTTATAATGGAAAATAGCATTCTCCTAATTCACTAGTGCCATCTCCCCAGAATAGACTCTCAATATTTTTATCATTCACACTTCTAAATAATAATACTTTACTGGTATATCTTGCTTTTTATCTTTCAAATGTATCTGTTGGCTCTTTATTAAGAAAATTATTTATCTATGTGAAATATCTCCTCTTTCTCCACACATCTAAATGTCTAAAGAAGTTTCGTTGCCTTCCTTCCTCCCAATACAGTTACACCAAAATATTTGAGTAAATAAGTATTTAATTTTTGTAATTGTATGACAATATAAGTATTGCCTATAGATAGATGACAGGGTCAGTTGGGATTACCATATACTTTTGTGTTTTCTCTGGAATTAATAATTTTTTCAATTTTTTAAAAAATTTCTTGTTTTCTTCACTTATCATTAATTACTCTTCAAATTCTCCAACAGACTTCTTAAATGCTTATCAGTGTATTCAAATAATATAAGCCAAAATGTGTAATTTCCCTTATAGAGATCTTACATACAATCTTTGAAAAATCTACTTAAAACAATATTAGTTGTCAACTACCACTGGTTTCCTTGCCCCACTCCTCTCTGTTGGAATTCTCATTTCCTCTAACAACTCTTTCCCTTTGAGATTTTAATAGAATATATACTCTATTAGTCATAACTGGTTTAGTTAAGCTGTAATAAAAAAATATCAGTGGTGTTACACAACACAAGCTTTCTTATCCTTCATGTCATTTCTACTATGGGTCACCAAGGTAGAAATGACTTAGTCATTTGGGCTGCTTTATTCTTGTGGCCCTGATATCTCCAAATGAGGTTTTCTTTGTCACAGTGGAGAGAGAGAGGAAAGTAGGAAATACAAATTTTTTTCAATTCAATACACCTTTTTTTTTTTAACATCTTCATTGGAGTATAGTTGCTTTACAATGGTGTGTTAGTTTCTGCTGTATAACAAAGTGAATCAGCTATACGTATACATATATCCCCATATCCCCTTCCTCTTGCATCTCCCTCCCACCCTCCCTATGCTACCCCCTAGGTAGTCACAAAGCACCGAGCTGATCTCCCTGTGCTATGCAACTGCTTCCCACTAGCTATCTATTTTACATTTGGTAGTGTATATATGTCAATGTTACTCTCTCACTTCGTCCCAGCTTACCCTTCCCCCTCCCCGTGTCCTCAAGTCCATTCTCTACATCTGCATCTTCATTTCTATCCTGCTTCTAGGTTCTGCAGAACCTTTTTTTTTTTAGATTCCATACACATATGTGTTAGCATACAGTATTTGTTTTTCTCTTTCTGACTTACTTCACTCTGTATGACAGTCTCTAGGTCCATCCACCTCACTACAAATAATTCAATTTCATTTCTTTTTATGGCTGTGTAATATTCCATTGTATATATGTGCTACATCTTCTTTATCCATTCATCTGTCAATGACACTTAGGTTGCTTCCATGTCCTGGCTATTGTAAATAGAGCTGTAATGAACATTGTGGTACATGACTCTTTCTGAATTATGGTTTTCTCAGGGTATATGCCCAGTAGTGGGACTGCTGAGTCATATGGTACTTCTATTTTTAGATTTTTAAGGAACCTCCATACTGTTCTCCATAGTGGCTGTATCAATTTACATTCCCACCAACAGTGCAAGAGGGTTCGCTTTTCTCCACACCCTCTCCAGCATTTATTGTTTGTAGATTTTTTGATGATGGCCATTCTGACTGGTGTGAGGTGATACTATTGAGCTCCCACAGGGTGCATGAATTTAGGATCTATAATTTACATAAGTAGTTAAGTGTTACTTTAGTCTCTTAAAAATAAAAGTTAAAAAATTATAATTTCTCTATTTCAAGTGAATTATTTAATATGAATGAGGCTCAGTTTGATATTATCATAAGTATTAACAAAAGAAAAATGGGAAAGCATAAACATTTTCCCTTCTACCTAAAAAGGGTTTGGTGCTGAAGCTATCATTGGTCTAGCAATTGCTGATCAAAAAGGCTAGAGAATCTAAAAGTAAAAAATGTACTTGGAAGCACTGTTTTCTGAGGGCTCATTCCCCTGAGGGCAGCAAAACACTGAAAAAAATTAATTGGCTCAAAAATTATATTGAGAGATCAAGAGTAGGAGTTAGTAGTCACAGCTTGGGAAAAACAACTGAGAATAGCTGACACTAAATGTAGCTAGATTAATAATTCTGAATTTTCCCAGGAGCTGTAATAGCACTCTGAGAAAAGTCCAGAGAAAGAGAAAAGTGGAAATCCACAGAAAGAGAAGAGTCTAGAAATTCACCATCTGCTTTTCAATTTATAATCCAAAAGGTGGCAAATGTCATTCCCACCACTAGCTCATTGGGTAACTGCAACGAGGTAGGAAGTATAGTCATCTGGGTGCCCTTTAAAAAGAAGGGAGTCTAATATTGTTAAGTACTTTAAAATATTTACAACAGAAAGAAAATACTTTGAAGCTTTTTGTGTCTGAAAACATTTTTATTACATCACCATTTTTGATTGGTAGTTTATGACAGTATTGAATACTATAGAATTAAACAGAATTTTAAATACATTTTCCCATTATTTTAATTCTTCCAATGAATAAATAGTTGCTTCCAGTAGTTAAATCAGTCCACATGATTCTTGGTCCTTTGAATTTTATAATTTTTCAAGAATGTGTCTTATGTTAGACATTGAAAGTTGGCATAAAATATCAATCTGTGGAATAATTTCTGTCATTTATGAAGATTTAAAATTTTTTGATTACTAGTCCAACCTTTGAATTCTTTCTGGAAATCTTATTATTTAGATACTGAACCAAGAGAATTGAGAACCTAGGTTAATTAATAAAAATATTTCAAATTTTTTGAAGCCTGAACTATATAACCCTGCCCTCACACTGTGTACTTGTGTCTGAATCTAAACTTCTTCAGCATTAGTCATCTCAGAGTTGGTCAACAACCCTATCTACCTTCCTCCACATACCAAGGCATAAGCATCACGCCTGTCCAAGTCTAACATCTTAAGTCAGCACTTTTGTTTCCATCTTCTGATTCTTCCAGAAGCTTGTTCCTCAATCAATGACTTTTATGTTCCACCCCAACCTCCCTAAGCACTTGCATATTTTGTTTTCACTGAAGTGAAATTCACATGCTATAAGATTAGTTAGTTGAAAGTCAACAATTCAGTAGCATTTAGTACATTTACAATATTGTGCGGTCATCGCATCTGTCTAGTTCCAAGACATTTGCTTCACCTCAAAAGAAAATATGCATTAAACATTTATTCCCCATTCTTTGCTCTCCCCATCTACACCCCAACCCCTGAAACCAACCTGCACTATATCTCAATGTATTTATTCTGGGTATTTCATATAAATGGAATTATACAATAAATTATCTTTTGTGTCTGGCTTCTTTCACTTAGAATAATGCTTTTGCGGTTTATCTATGCTGTAGCATGTGAAAGTCCTTCCTTTTTATGGCTGAAAAACATGCTATTGTACATATATATCACATTTTCTTTATCTATCCATCAGTTGATGGACAGTTTGGTTGTTTCTACCTTTTCGTTATTGTGTATAGTACAGCTATGACACTCATGTACAAGTTTTTGATGAGTACTTGTTTTCATTTTGGGGGGGTATATACCTAGGAATAGAATCCTGGGTCATACAGTAATTCTATGTATAATTTTTAGAGGAATGGCCAAACTGTTTTCCAAAATGGCTGAAACAATTTACATTCCCACAAGCAAGGTATAAAGGTTCCTATTTATCCACATCCTCACCAATATTTGTTATTCTGTTTTATTATTAAAACAGAAAAACAGGAACTGATGAGACAAACAACTGAATTAAATTCCAGAGAGTGATAAGCCTCACAAAAGAAAGACATCACCCACAAACTTTTTCAGCTCTGGGAAAGCACAGCAGGGAAAGGTGGCTGCCATACAAGGCAGGAAAAAAGAAATTGGGTAAAATTTTAACAAATTCATAAAGGAGTAGCATGAGATAGCATGTCAGTTTGGACTAACTGATAACTCCAGCTGTAAACAGAGTTCACATTCGCTTATAGGCTTTTTTCCATGGCCTCTTCTGAGTACTCATGAAAATAATTCAGAGCAGAGCAGATGCCCGGAGACAGATCCATGGTTTCATGGAGACGGAGAAAATTCTCTTCCCCACTTGGACCCTCTTGTGCCCCAGATTCTTTTTCAGTACAAAGTAGAGGTCTGCTGCCATTGAGGAAGGTGAAGGAAACTGTTTTCCACCCAAGATCCACCACAGATACAGGACAGAGATTGGCTTTCATGGAGAGAAGGGAAGGAATACTGAGAAACACCTACCCCCAAGAATCAGGCACATATGCCTAACTCTTAGGCACTACAGAGAAAATGAAGCGTCAGCTAACAAACATCACCAGTCTACCACTGGGAGAGGGACAAGAGCATGGAGCCAGGCCCCATTTGTGGCACAGACTTATATGAATTACTGGAAAATGAAGAACCAAAGCACTGAGGAAAACGCTCTGGCACCATAGATGCTTCTCTAAGCATAGGATAAGAGCAGCCCATTGCTGAGGAATCTGAAGTCTGTAGTGAACTGAACGTAACAGTAGCAAAAACAAAACTCAAACTCAGTTCATGTACTACTATATAGAATCAATTGCCCATGCTAGTGGCCTGACAGAATAGGCATGCCCATTTCTGGATACAAACACTAGTTATCTCAGTCTTCTTTCACATACAATGTATAATACATAAATATTACAACGACACAGTAACAAGGAAAAGCAAACCATTTTCAAGAGATAAACTATACAGCCATACTGAAAGATGATCATACTACTGGTACTATCACACAGGAACTTTAAAATAACCATGATTTTTAAGTTAAACAAACCAGCAGAAACACACATTAATGTATAGGGAATTTGAAAACTATAAAAATAATTAAACAAAAATGCTAGGAGGGAAATCATGATGTAAGAGATGAAGAATTCCTTTAATGGACACATCAGCAGAATGATCATAGCTGGGGAAGAATCAATTAACTTGAAGATAGATCAACAGAAATTATCAAAACTGAAACAAGCAGACAGAAAAAAATAAAGAAGAAAAATCAGAACAGAGTATTTAAAAACCACAGAACAATATCAAAGGCAAGACATGTATGTAGTTCAGATCTTTGAAGAAGAAAGAGAAAGAGGTAAATAAAAAACTTGAGATAATGGCAGAGATTTTGCAAAATTAATGAATGGCATCTAACACAGATCCTAAAAGCTCCTATTGTTATACTATTTCTTGGAATTTAAAATCTAAAGTCCAATGTAGTCAATCAGATATATAATTGGAATAGAATTTGAAACACAATATAATTTTATAAGAATTTAAGTGATAAGTGAGATGGACGAAAGCTTTAATTTCCATCTTATAGAATAATATCAGTGTATTAAATGGCTTTAAATAACCATCGTGACTACGATAACCTCTACCATACAGCGGTTGCTAAAAAAATCAGTTTTGTTGTCATTCTTTCATCTCTCTTGATATCTTTCAGTTAGCCATTTTTTTAAAAATGCATTAAGACTGACAGATGTATCCACAATTCTACTTTCTTTCTGTTTGTGAAATTAAATGTACAGAAATTATAGTTCTTTCTACATTAAGAAGCAATCTATTACATGTCGCTGTGCACTATCATATAAACACATTTTCTTTATTTTTCAATAGATATTGAATTTTATTCAAGTTAGGAATTTGCCTAAACACTTTTAATTTCTGGAATGATATATCTGTACTTCTATTCTGAAGGCAATGATAATGAAAATTTATAAATCGCATATGTTAATTCATGTGACAGGATGTAAAAAAGAGTATTGTTCCAAAAATGTTTCAAAACATTTTTTACTTAGTTTTGCAATCATCAGAATACAAAGAATGCATTATTGCTGTAAACAAGGATAATATCATACAAATTGACAGCATTACTTATCTAAAATTATGAGGCAATCATCATTATCATCATCATCATCTAACATTTCTATTATGCTCATTATGCATCACACACTGTTCAAGCCTTTCAGATTTATTTTATCAGTCCTCACAATATCCTTATAATGGTTATTTTCTTTATACAGATACAGAACTTGAAGCACAGAAAACTTAAAAAAATTGTGCAATATCACACAAGATACAAGTGTTAGAACTGGCATTTAACTCAGGGAGTCTGAAGCGTTATGCTCATAATCACTCAACTGGTTCGTATATTTTAACTTAAGTCAGTTCAGGCTGCTCTAACAGAATACCATAGACTGGGTGGCTTAATTTATTTCTCACAGTTTTGGTGGCTGAGAAGTCCAAGATTAAGGCATCAGCAGATCCAGTGTCTGGTGAGAGCTTACTTCCTGGTTTGCAGATGGACATTTTCTCATAGTATCCTCACCTGGAGGACAGCACAGGAGAGAGAAAGCAAGCTTTCCGTGTCTTTTTGTAAGGGCATTAATCTCATTCATGAGGGCTCTATCTTCATGACCTAATCACCTCCCAAAGGCCCCATCTCCTAATACCATCGCACCGTCACTGGGATTTCAACACATGAAAAAATTCTCCAAAGATTTTCTGTTATCTACAGGCAAAAGTACTTCCATACTGTTCCCTAGGCCAAAAGAAAAAGCCACATGGCTCTCTAAAAGAGAATCAGACAGATTTCAAAAACGTATTTGTGAGGTGGGTTAAGTCCTTGACATCAAAATCTAATTACAGGGACAGATAATCATTTTATCTCTGGAAATTGCCTAAATTATAGTTGGATAATGAGTCCTTACAAGAATCTTAAATGCTATCTCACAACCATTATTATGTCATAAGATTTAACAATTGATCCTACAGCAAAAGGAACAGGAGGGAACCACTCTAAACTAACTACAATTAACATTTTCCAGACAATGTACTGATCAACAGAATCTTGGCAATGGATCACAAGACTGATATACTGTGGCCTGTCTTGGACAAAATAGAGAAGAATGAGAAAGGAAAAAAATACAAAGAAAATAAAATGGCCCTGAGAGCAGTTATCAAATAGGCTATGGTATTCTCTACTGAACAAAAGTCAAGAAAAATTAAACAAGATCATTTTATGACTATGGTGGAACATAAACCTTCTGTAATTATGCCTGAATATAATACAAAGAGAAGGATTCTATGCTGCCACAAAAATAATCAAACAGTCCCCTCTGTCACCTAAAACAAATGACTGCTAATCCTTTACCAATGACAGCTCTCACTCCATGACCTTACTCCCACCTCCTACATGTAAATTATTAAGAAATAAAGTCATTGAATTGCTATTACTTTCTGGCAGTACTGAATCCTTGAACACTCCCCCAAATCACCTAAAAAAATCCATTCTAATTCTTTCATACCAAGATGCTCCATGGTTCCCTTTGTTATGCATTCTCCTTGCTACGGAAAATTAATACACTCCACTGTGTTTGAATATAGTCAATGTGTTCCTGGTGCTCTTTGCACCAGGACTCCAACAATACTTCAATCTTTTCTCTCCTTTACTATCCAAACCTAATCACTCATTGGGTGTTTGAAAATTTCCTTCTTAAGAACTTTTAGATATTTCAAAATTTTACATCTCCATTGTAACTACCTAGTTTAGTCCACATCTATTCTCTTTTCTGAATTATCAATCCCTAACAGATCTCCCTAAACTCAGGGTTAGACCTATCCACAATGCAGTAAGAGTTTCCATTCAAAATCCACCTTAAAACATATAAATTGGATTTCCACAGCCCTTTGGATCTGATTTACAAAGATGTTTACTGTGCAGTAATCACCTCCACAACCTTCTCACCAGCCATTCTTTTGCTCCAATCTTGCTGATTATTTACAATTAGTTGTTTTCTTCATGGTGTTGTTTACCTCTGGTCTATCTCTAATCTGCCCTCTCTTCACATATCCTTGCTACATATATTTTAGAACTCAGTGTATATGTCACTGTCTTCAGGAAGATGTTCCATAGTATATTTGCATTCCTCAAAGCACTTTCTACATATCAAAATAGTATCTTACAGGTGTCTTCCTCACCTCCCTTCTCTTTCAACCCTCAAAGTTCCATGAGGTCAAGAACATGCCATTCTTTATCACCTCAATGTCTACATCTGAAAGAGGTTTCCAAATCTTTTGAAAATTTTATCGTATATTTTATTAAGTTCCATATAATGTAAAAAGATGGATTAATTAACAAATTTTTGTGTGAGAATAACTGATAAGTGTCTGGTACATCACATACATGTGCCATGACTTTTCACAAATTCAATAAATACTATAGGATTCAGTTAACTCATCAAAGAAGATGAAAATTCCTATCTCAGAGGTATTGCTCTGAATTTTAAATTTTGTATATTGATTGATATATTGAGTATAATATATACAATTTCCAGTATATGTAAATATATGTGCACAAATATACAGATGTTAGCTAATTTAATCCTTCATTTTTTTCTTTATAGGTATTCACGTGTACTTTTTTCTTTTAGATAAATTTATTTTAGACTAATAAATTCTAAATTCCTCTTTTAAACCCCAAGATCTTTAACCTTCAACAAAACTATTCAGTTCTTAAACATTTTCTGCTAAAGATTCCTTTACTTTCATAAAAATTACTGAAAACCATAAAGAGCTTTAATTTGTATGGGCTACATCTACTAATATTTAGTATATTGAAAATGGAAAAGTTTTAAACTATTAAATCATTTAAAAATAAAATCATACACCAACCACATGTTCATTTAAATAACATTTTTATGAAAAAACTACATTGTGAAAAATAAAAAAAAGGGAAAGGGCACTGTTTTACATTTTTGAAAACCTCTTTAATATCTAAATTAGTAAAAGACAACTGGATTGTTTATCTGCTCTGCATTCAATCTTTTGCAAATATGTTGAAGAAAATCCAGCATCAAACAGATTATGTAGTAGGATATAAGAGGAGTATTTCAAAAGTCTTCTCAGATTATGCAGACATTATTCTTTGATACTACTCCGAAACTCAATAAATGGCGATTTCATGAAATGTATTCCCAATGCAGAATCCAAAAGCTTATTGATGTTACATTAAAATCCATTGGTCTGTGAAATAGATAGCTAGTGGGAACCTGCTGTATTGCACAAGGAGCTCAGCTTAGTGCTCTGTGATAACCTAGATGGGTGGGATGGGGGGGGTGGGAGGGAGGTCCAAGAGGGAGGGGATATATGTATACATATAGCTGATTCAGTTCATTGTACAGCAGAAACTAACACAACATTGTAAATCAATTATACTCCAATAGAAAAAACAAATCCATTCGTTTGTTTTGTAATTTGAATGGATCTTTTACCCAAGCATAATTTTGTAGCATCAAGCATTAGTCATTTGGAAAATATTAGTTCACTGAATAATAAAGATCTTCCAATTGTTAATATATTTCATTACACAATTTTTTTTTTTTTTTTTTTTTTGCAGTACACGGGCCTCTCAGTGTTGTGGCCTCTCCTGTTGTGGAGCACAGGCCCCGGACGCACAGGCTCAGCAGCCATAGCTCACGGGCCTAGCCGCTCCGCAGCATGTGGGATCTTCCCGGACCGGGGCACGAACCCGTGTCCCCTGCATCGGCAGGCAGACTCTCAACCACTGCGCCACCAGGGAAGCCCCAACACAATATTTTTAATTACATTCATTTATATCACTACTATTCTCATCATAAAAGTATACTGAAGTACTGGGAGGCTGTCAAAGTCATGGTGATGAACAGAAGTTTTCCGAAGTTCTAATTTTAACCAAATCTTACATTTTATCACTGGCAAAATATCTTCACTGTTTTCCTTGAAGTGACATCCATTTTTGAGATCTAAATAGCCATAGTTTGCCTAGTGAAAAATGCTGTTCCATGAATAAACAACTAGGTCAGCTCACAATTCAAACAATCAAATTATTTTCCTGGAGACAACCACCATATTTTTACATGAAACATCATGCTTCTTTCATATTTTCCATTTTGTCATAGAGCCTATTGAAAATCATTTCACTCAAGGTTTAATAAAATCTTTTTCTGCTTTATCAAGAATATTCTTAAGTAAAACTGATATCTTAAAAAATTGTTATAGTGTGGTGGTTACAAATACAATAATTACTAAGAACTGGAATGTACAGTGTTTTCACCTAGCTACATTTACAGGCCGGCTAGTTGTTGAATTTACAAGCAAATTGGAGCCAGTTTGTAGCCTGAGATAAAAGTTGGCAGAATGAGTCAAGTAGAAAACCCATGGAAGAAGGTACATTGAGAATCAAATAAAATACTTGAAAAAGTATTAACACAAAGAGAAGTAGAGAGAAAAATATCAAAAAAATTGTCCAAAAATTATAGATTGCAAAGTGATTTTGGAAAAGTTTGTAAACAGAGCCTGAAAAGATTCCCTAAAATATTAGCTAGTGGTAATCCAGATATCAAGCAGAGAAGGTAGTTGCGTTGCTTCCAGGCTGCTGGTGCAAAGCAGCAGAATGGAAACAAGGGATTTAGAATGTTGAGGATGCTGGCAAGAACTTGTGTACAGTGTTGCACACTGGAATTTAGACTACATAGGGAATGAGATAAGACAATAAGAAGACTGGCTTCTAGAGGCAGAAGAGTAGGTTAGGTAAGAGTTTTTAAAAAGGATCCAGTTTGAAGGTTTATTAACTTTTATAAAGTAACCACATTATATATATAATATTATATATATAATAATTACAAATAATATATATAATATTATATATAATTACAAATATATTATTATATTATTATATAATAATATATATAATATATAACCACATTATATATATATTATATATATTATAACCACATTTATAAGTAACCACATTAATGGGAGTGGATGAATGAAGTAACGTGTAGATATAGTCTAATCACAGTAGTAGTGACTATTAAGCATGAACTACTGACTCATTCACAAATAGGCACACAATTAGAGTACTATATGAAGAACCAATCCACCCAAAATGAGAGAAAATTATTGTGGCTGAGCCACTAGATAGGTCACCTAATTGAATGTTACACTTTTGCAGAAAAGCCACCTTACTTAAATTTAAAAGAAAAGCTATCAGTTTGGTTCCAAAGGTATTTATCAAAAGAAAGAAAAGTGTGGGTATGGGGGATAGGACGTAAGTAGATGGTATCAATAGGATCAGTAAAGAGAAAGGAAGAACCAAATACAAATACAAAATGAAAAGGAGATTTTATATAATAGAGGAATATAAAGAGTGTAAAAATCATAGTGGCAGTCAAGACATCTTCAGTGTCCTCAAATGGTAAAATCAAGGTGTGTACTGATGCTGATTCTATACCTAAGGACTGCAGTATATGAGGTCAGTGAGCGAGACACCCATGAGAGATTTCTGAGAAATTACCATTCTCTTAGGGGAGCCAGGTTTGGTATGAGAATAAGAATGAAGCTTGTTTTGTGAAGTAATCCTGAAGGGGAGGTGTGGGGTTTAATTTATGTAGGACACAAGGAAGGAGATGTCAGTAATAAAATAAAGGGGCATGTAAAGAAATACAAGGTAATATGTAAAATTATGTGATAATATTGACTGGAATTGACCTAAGTGGTTTACATTTTGGAGAATGGTTGATGCTGAAGAATGAGCATAATCATGGGTTTACCTAGATCCAAGATTTTTGAACAGATGTATGCACACACCAGGAAATGTCAGAGGTCAGGTGAGATTCATGAGTATTCCAACTCTAATAATGGTGAGGGATTTTTGAAGACCCTAGAAGTGGATAGAATTATAGCATGAGGTTTCAAGAATACATCTGATCTTAAAGAGATCATTTTTCTAAGCGTTTGTCAGATGAAATACACTATTTCCAAAGAAACTCACTGCCCAGAGAATTAGTCCCTTAAGACTTAAGTGGTGACAAACTCATGATAAAGAATCACCCAATTGTACCCTTAGTTCTGAGATTCCATCTCTTGGTCTCATTTATATGGCTGTTCCATGTAACTCTATCTGAGTTGGGAATGTCACTACAAAGATATCCCTAAAATGAGGTAAAGACATTAGCAGATACATATCTCAGCTAGTGATTACTTAGCATGAACTACTGACTCATTTACAAATGGGCACAAAAATAGAATACTAGATGAGGAACCTAAGAAGTTAAGAGAAAAATCTTGTGTAGGGATTAAAAAAATAACATACTATTTTAAATCACTTTAATACAATAGAAAAGTCCATGGAGTTAAAGAAGTGAAATTAAATCTTTGGCCAAATTGAGAAAGTGACTCACACTAGTAGTTTTTTTAAATTATTACTCTGTTAATGAAAAACAAAATATTAACTATTTACATGCAAATCTCAGAAACTCAATATCAGTATTGAACAGTTTTAACATTAGTACCTTCAATACTACATATATATTTTTCCCTTGCTTATAAAACTTTTACTGTATCATATAAACATTTGCAGATAAGTTGATCTGTTTGCAAAACAACTATATATATTCAAACATATGCATAGCATATGCAAGGTCTTAGAGTATTTTTCTCTGTGCTCCTAAGAAGTTTTTATCTGTGAACTTTGTCATTGACTATTGATAAATTAATAGATTATAATGAAGACTGAAATTTATTTCTGTTAAAAAACACCCATGGAGTTTATATATTCATCGACTACAACATGACCTCATTTCTATGGAGCATTAAATGTTATATTTGATGAAAAGCTTTTATAATTTGAAGGGGGGTGGTACAATGCCTCTTTGTATTTGAAGCCCAGATAGTCCTGTTCAAGGAGTGGAAAACTAAGTCCTTATCACTAGGAAAATGGTTTCTATAATCACAATATATTTATTACATAATCTAACAGAATAATTCAGCACTTGATTTATGCCCATAAAGCAAAATACTATAAAAAGTAAGGATATAAATACATTTTTAAAAGTCAACATTTATTATTATACATTCCATTTACTCCACTGCTCTTATGCCAGTTCCATAACATGACATTTGACCCCTGGGGGATGACACACTTGGTATGAATTTAGTGTGTTGTCTGAACAGTCACAGGTAATTTTAACATTTTCAGAATATATTGATTTTACTGCTTCCATAAAAGATCAAAATTATATTTCCCACAGGGATTCTTAACTGCTATATTAAGATGTATAAAAAAATATTTTTCACAAGAGAGACAGCAAAAATGAAGTTCGATTTCATTTTATGACAGATGTCATAGAGACAAAAGGAAATTCTAAATTAGTCTTTGGATATTTTCATTATAATTTCACCTATCACAATATTTGAAGTGCACATAGTACAGATATTAAAGAGAGAATGAAAATATATTCACTGCAAGTATCTACATAGCTTATCTTTCTCAATATCTTTCTACTTCCTGCTGGCTTGATTGAGTTTCCTAATCAGCAAACTAAAACAGTAAAATGGGTATACATACAATTACATTTTAGAATCAACTATCAATCAACATGAACTTTTATTTATGAATCAATATGAACTTATTACATGCAATGTGAATACTTCATTGTCTGGGTTTTTAATCAAAGGAGTTCTCCATGATTTGGTGCAAATCCAGAAAGGGCATCCATTTGGCTTTCACATTTTTCTGAAATCTTATTCTAAAAAACTTAACACTCCCCCAACAAAGTACACTTTAAATTTGGTTTATTGTGAATTTTCATCTTTTTCATCAGGAGTGTCTCTAATAAAGTAAAAGAAATGTTGAGGAATTATTGAGATAGTCCATCCAACCACTTAAAATTCTCAGCATGGTTGTAAGTACTCTTGTCACCTTTGAAAACAGGGATTCCCAGGTGTTTTAGGCCTTAAGAAAATATCTGAGATAAATCTCAAGAACACCTGATTTTGAGCCCCACTGCCTCGATTACTGTTGCTGCTTTTTTTCTGGTTCTTGTGGAAGGAACTGTTCAGATACCACATCAATATTGCAGCCATAAGTAAGACAGATGGCACAAAAACTGGTTTAAACTAAAAATGCAATAATGATTCAGTTTATATGTAATATATGTTAGTTACTCTTCAAATTCTATAGTGAAAAGTACTTGGTGGGATAAATTAGGAGTTTGGGATTAACAGATACACATTACTATATATAAAATAGATAAACAACAAGGACCTACTCTACAGCACAGAAAATTATATTCAGTATCTTGTAATAACCTATAATGGAAAAGAATCTGAAAAAGAATATAAACATGTATTATACAGATATATAACTGAATAATTTTGCTGTACACCTGAAACTAACACAACATTATAAATTGAAGTATTAGATGATGGTTTTATATGTTTTATATCTGTATCTATCTATACGTATATACATATAAAATATACATGTATTATGTGTATTCTACATATACATATATAAAGTTTATTAAATTGTAGAAATGTGAATGCTAATAAGTAGTTACAATAGGACCAAATTTTACATCTATCTCTCCTTCCCCAAAAAAGAGAGAAAAACAAATATATTCTGCTTTTAATAACATTTGATGTCTACTCAACTATTCCCTATTCCTTAGTAGAGTTTTTCAGCTCTGCTTACATGATTTATGTTTTTTAAGTGTGAACAGATAGGATGTATTTTACTATAACTTCTTAACATTAGTTTATATTTAAATTACCTGATTAAGGAAAATTGTTCAGCAGAAACAATATTTATTTTTATTGCATCCTTTCTAACAACTCAAAATGATAGAAAGTTAAAGTGTGTTTTCCTTCCTTTTTATTTTGGTTTATTTTCTCTTAAAAAATCACAAGGGTATTATTCACATATTTGCATTTTATTTTCTGATATAAAACTCAGATATGAACCTGGAATGTTTATGTAACTCTGTTTTCCATCTGGACCATTAAAATTTACCCTGAACCTGGCATGTGTTTATAAACTTCTTTTCTCTGGTATGATGTTTTAAAAATTAATAAATTAGGGACTTCCCTGGTGACGCAGTGGTTAAGAATCTGCCTGCCAACGCAGGGGACACGGGTTAAATCCCTGGTCTGGGAAGATCCCACATGCTGTGGAGAAACTAAGCCCATGTGCCACAACTACTGAGCCTGCGGTCTAAAGCCCGCACACCACAGCTACTGAAGCCCGCACACCCTAGAGCCAGTGCACTGCAACTACTGAGTCTGCGTGCTGCAACTACTGAAGCCCTTGCACTTAGAGCCCGTGCTCTGCAACAAGAGAACCCACCTCAATGAGAAACCCATGCACCGCAGTGAAGAGTAGCCCCTGCTTGCCGCCAACTAGAGAAAGCCCACGTACAGCAATGAAAAACCAACAAAACCAAAAACAAATAAAAATTTTAAAAATTTGATAAATTAGATGTAAACATGGAAATATACATTAGGGTTAGGAAGCAGAAGGAACTGAAACAAAGGGAAGTTTTAAAATCAGAATGAAAAATTTTAAAAAAGATGCTAAAATGGATATGAGCTGGCAAAATTGCAATGTTTGAACAGAGGGGTAAAATGGTAATAATTCTAGGGAAAGACTATATTAGTAAGTTATTACCAGCTCTCTGCGATGAATAAATTAAAAGGCTGAATATGCAAAGCTCAGAAGGCACAAGGTAAAATGTAACCTTGCAAAAATAGTTCCTGAAACTATAATTGGGGCATGGCTAATAATGCCAGATTAGTAATATTGTTGTTGCAGAAGATATCTGGCCTCCTGGCTTTGAAATACTATCTATATGCTTCATTCCAGACCTCCTGTCCAAATTTTGATTTTGTATTGCCAACTGACTACTCTACATCCTCATGCTTATGTCTATTAGACAAATCAAACACAGTATTTCCAAACATAAAACTCTTCCCTCCATGTTTGCCATCAAAGTTAATGGTAATTCCATTTTTTCCAACAGCTCTGGCCAGAAACCTTAATGTCATTCTTAACTCCTTTATTTCTCTCTTACACCTTATATCCAATAATCAAGAAATCCACTGACTTTACCTGAACATATATGCAAACTCCTTCCCATTCTTTCCACCTTCACAACTATCATCTCACTCAGCCACCACCACTTCTCACTTAAAATACAAAAATAGCATCCTGAAGTTATTCCTGGTGCTACATTCTCCCCTACCACAGTCTGTTTTTAACAGAAAATCATTTTAAAATATGCCACTTCAGTCTCCATTTCACTTAAATAAAAGCCAAAATATTTGTGATGTCATATGATATCATCTGCTCCTCGGTTCCACCTCTTCACATTCTCTATTCCATCCACATTGCCTCTGAAGTACACCAGGTATACTGCTACATTTGCAGCTTTACTTTAGCCCTGTCCTCTGTCTGCAACACTCCAGCCTCAGATATCTGCATAGAAGTCCCTTACTCTTTTCAAGGAGTTTCTCAACAGTCAGCTTCTCAGTAAGTTCTATTCTTAACCACCAAATTTAATGCTGTAATCTGCAATATCTCACTCCACAAACTTGTGAGCCTTCTTCCTGCTCTACTGTTTATTTTCTTCCACAACACTTATCACCTTACAACATGCTAGATTATTTATTATCTTTATTGCATGTATCTGCCTCTCATCCCTGAACTATAAGCTTCAGACAGGCAAAAATTTTTGTTTGATTTGGTCACTGATATATCCCAAATGACTAAAAGAGTATCTGGTACTTAGTGTGTACTCAATAAATATTTGTTTTCAAAGTTTAGAAATATATAGTTTATAATGATAACAATATACATTTAGACAACAAGGATAAACTCAGTATACTAACGACATCTCTATGGATTTGTGTACTATAAAACCTTAGATAGTAAATAAATGCTTCATTATCTGGTTGTACAATAAATGCACTAGACTATCCAACAAATAGACTAAGTCTACAGTTCAGTAATGTTTACAAAAATTATCAGACAAGAAAAATTATCAAATAAAATAGTGTAAGTAACAGAATTACTACAAAATTTTATTTCCGGGAGTATTTCACACAATTTTCCATAGTTGAGGTTCAAAATTGTGTTCAGTAGACTAACTGCAACAATATCACCTCAAATGCTTGTTTACAATGTAAGTTTCTTTGGCTCTACCTCAAATTTATAGCATCAGAATTTGGGGGAGTGGGGTGGATATCACCTGGGAATGTGAATTTTTCCCATTTTTTCCAGGTAATATTTTGGAAGCTAGTGTTTAATACAATTTTTTTATTTAACTGAGAATAATGACACAAAATCTAAATGCATCTATCTTCCCTACTTACATTTTAATTAACTTCTCGATATATGATACAATTTATTTGAGATTCACTCATTAGATATACAGAAGTTGTTTCTAACTTCCCTTGTAATATGCTGCTGCACCAATTATATCCTCTTGGCTCTTCTCCCATATCCTCTGATATTTTACCTTCAGAATACAAACATGATACAATCCCACCAATTTTAAACCTCCATGGTCTCTGAACTTTTACAAAGGACTAAACTGTTAAATCACACTTTCATGTATCAGACATCTTACCCAGTGTCAAGCTTTACTATAATTTCAAGGCTAGAGGAAATTAAGAGCCACAGGTGGGGCAGGAAGTAGTCGAGGATTCTTAACACATCTTCCCAGGTCCTGCTTCTCTTTGTCAGATGAGGTTTCTAAGTGATGAAGGTGGTTTACTTTATTTACACGGAAGGAACTAACTCAGTTATGAAAATCTACATTTAATATTTAGATAGTTATGTACCTTATCTGATGTCTTTCTGGGAGAGAATCTCCCATAAATCTAAAATTTCATGTTTGTTTAACACAAGCAATCTGTCCATGGGCATCATGATAAAAAACAATCCCCAACTTTAACTTTCCCAATAAGAAAAATAATTTATTTTCCAAGTAATTGTTTACGAGAATGTTTATAAGAATATTAGACTGAGTCACCTGCCCTCTACACCCTCTCCTCATCATAGGAGAAAAATTTTTTCCAGGCCAGATTGCTTTCTTCTTTCCTTTTAGTTTTATTCCCTTTTTTTTTTTTTTTTTTCGGTTACGCGGACCTCTCACTGTTGTGGCCTCTCCCGTAGCGGAGCACAGGCTCCAGACGTGCAGGCTCAGCAGCCATGGCTCACGGGCCCAGCCACTCCACGGCATGTGGGATCTTCCCGGACTGGAGCATGAACCCACGTCCCCTGCATCGGCAGGCAGGCTCTCAACCACTGCGCCACCAGGGAAGCCCAATTTTCTTATATTATTTATTATAATATCTTGACCTCTTTCTGTTGATTTAATTCTTATATTTTAAGAAATAAATGTAACTTACTATTATATTCATTTTTGTATAATTAAGGATTTACAACTATATTTTACAATATTCTGTCACAGAAAACAAAGAGATTTTTTTCTTGAAATTTATACCAAGAAATGACAAAATCCAAGGAAAAACATTTGTTTTTTGCCTTAGGGACACTACTGAGCTCCTAACAGTTTGTGTTTCCATTCTTGCTAAGCTTTCCATATCTAATAAAGTATTTTGTGCAATATCCCCAGGTTGGCTTTATGTTCCCTTCTAACTTTTTCTAGATTTTCCCATATCCTAATATAATTATTTTTTGTTATTTATTTTTCTCACCCTTTCTAGGTCACCAAGAACTAAGAATAGTGCTTGCCCAAGAGCTGGCAAGAAAACAGTGACCAAAATACAGTCAAAAAGAAATGAATTCCATCAGCAACTGAACATGGAAAAGAACTTTGAATTTCAGAGGATATCACAATCCTGGCCCACACCCTGATTTTGGCCTGTCAAGGCCCTAAGCAGAGGAACCAGCCAAACTACACTTAGATTCCTAACCCTAAATCTGTGCTCTTAAATCAAGTTTGTGGAATTTGCTACACTGAAATAAAAACTAATATAGATTTTGGTATCTGTGGGGTGGTGCTCTAACAAATACTTTAAAAATGTGGCAGTGGCTTTGGATCTGGCAAAGATGAAGGCTGGAATAATTTTGAGAAGCGTGATAGAGAATGTTTTTTATATTGCTTCTAACAGACTGTTAAAAACGCTGCTGATAAGACTTCTGAAGGAAGTGAAGAATATGCTTTTGCAAACTGGAGAAGGGGAGATCCTTGTTACATAATGGCAGTAAGCTTAGTGAAATTGTATCCTGCAATTATGTGCAAAGCAGAACCTGTAAGTGACAAATATGATATATAGTTTCAGAACTTTTTAAGCAAAAAGTTGAGGGTGCTTCTCTGGTTTCCTCTTGCTGCATATAATAAAATGTGAGAGAAGAAAGGTAAATTGAGAAAAGAATAGTATGACGAAAAAAAAAAGAACCAGGACTAGATGATTTTGAAAATGTGCAGTGCTTCCAAATGGCAAAATATTCCAAACGTCAGAAATGGCTACTGAAAGTGTGGCATACAGAAATGACTAAGTATGTGACTATGTAACATTTTGTTAAAACCCCAGAAAGATGAAAGGTCAGATATTCAGTATACAATGGGCTCTTTCCAGGAATGAAGGATGTGTCTTACAGACCTCAACCAAACCAGAGGATCTCTAAAGCTTAAGGGTGCTGACCCTTAGCCATCTCGACAGGAAGCCATAGTAGAGAAGGAATTAACTCTAAAATATCTGTGGATCTGACTTTTACTATATGGGGTAAATACACGATAAATCCATGGAAGACCCCCAAAATTCTTGAGAAAATTGTTTCAGTAGAGACACTCCCAAATTGGACTAAAAGAGACAGAAAAAGTACAAAGTGAAGGGAGGCTGTCAGACCATCAAAATTCTACTGGCAGGAAGCAAGTTGATAAAACAACTCAGCTGCAAAGATACAGTAACTTTTTTGATAAAATAGGATGACTCAGAAATGGGAAGCTAGATCCAAGACCACAGAGCTGAGAGCAAAGGAAAATTATTCCTAGGCCTTAATACCTAATGAAGAGAATTCTAACATTTGCCTGGCTGGATTTCAGAACTATTTTGGACTAGTGACATTTTTGTGCTTCTATTTCCCCTCTTTTTTGATCAATGCCTGTTGTATTATTCTATACTTGTCCTATCATTGTACATCGGGAATCCTGGGGGCAGATAACACATCTCTTTAGTTTCACAGTCCTACATAAGGCTAGGGATTATGTCCCAGGAGTTGATCATAATAGATTATGCTCAGGAGCCTCATCATAACCTTAGATGATTTAAATGAGATTTTGGACTTTGAGTCGATGCTATAATGGGACTAAACTCTTGGGTCCTTGGGAGGGAGTCAATGTATGCTACATGTGAGAGGAATGTGAATTTTTTGTGGCCAGAAGGAAGACTATGGTAGGAGAATTCTAAGATGGCCCCCATGATTCCCCCAAGAGCTTATTAACTATGTTATACAAAAATTCATAGCTCTTATTATTTGTTTTCTTTATCTAGCAAGTTCTGAGGATGGTGTGTTAAAATCCCCAATGATACATTATATTATATTTCTCCCTGCAGTTCTGTCAATAAATATTTAAGGCTATGTTGGTAGGTGCAAATATTTTGAAAACCACAGTAATACTTTTAAATTTATGAATCATTTTATCAATATTCTTCACATTCCTTAGGATATCTAGCCTTAAATACTTTTAGACATTTATTAAAATTGCTACTCTGAAGGGTAAGCTGGGACAAAGTGAGAGAGTGGCATTGACATATATACACTACCAAATGTAAAACAGATAGCTAATGGGAAGCAGCCACATAGCACAGGGACATCAGCTCCGTGCTTTGTGACCACCTAGAGGGGTGGGATAGGGAGGGTGGGATGAAGAAGCAAGAGGGAAGGGATACGGAGATATATGTATACATATAGCTGATTCACTTTGTTATACAGCAGAAACTAATACAACATTGTAAAGCAATTATACTCCAATAAATATGTTAAAAAAAATTGCTACTCTGGCTATCCTCTGGTTCAATTTTTTTTTTTTTGCCACTCCATACAGCATGTGGAATCTTAGTTCCCCGACCAGGGATCGAACCTGTGCCCCCTGCCTTGGAAGCATGGAGTCTTAACCACTGGACTGCCAGGGTAGTCCTGGTTCAATTTCTATGGTCTTTATTTACCATCCTTGAAATTTTCTATATAATCATGCCTTTTCATTTTCTATATATCAGTTATATAATATATATTATTAGATGTTTAAAATTGAATCTGATAATTTGCATTTTCTAATTAACATTATATTAAGTTTTAATTTTATTATGTATTTTCTCTTTACCATTACAATGCTCACTAGGGAATCTTTTCAGTATCAACCAAATGTTCAAACTGACAAGACTAAAAAGGTCACATCTGGCATCAGAGTTACTTAAAAGTATATAGGGTAAGAGAAAACTGCTTGTCATCAGGAAAGTATCAAGTTTCCTCTATGTTAAGAATTGTCTGCAGCATTTATATAGCTATCCAGGAGATATTCTCTGAGCTCTCAAGTAAGTTCAGATGTCAGGAGACCAGAATCCCACCAGTGGTAATGGATTCATTTAGTTTGGAAATTTCAAGTCACACATGAGCTGGTATCTCTTGTAACAAGTCCAGAAGAATAGCTCTTAGAAAGGCATGAGCTCCATCATCAGGGAAATGTAAAGTTCAGGTTACCTCTTGATATTTATAGTTCCTCCAAGTTCAGTTTCAATTTAATAACCAGTAGTTAATTTTACCATAAGTAATGCTGCCTAGTTGATATTCCAATTTTAGCAGGTTTACAGGCAGAAAAGCTAGAAAGTTAAGAGTCAAATTCTTATGAAGAATAGAAAAATGTTTACTTAATATCTAACCAAAATTAGATTTTTCTTTTGGTTTTCAATTATATATATCAAAAGATTTATATAATATTTTACTGGTTTGAAAACTTCCATTATTACTTTATTATTCTGATTACTCCTAACATAACCCATTTTAAGTTATTTTTACTTATTCATTTCTTAAGCTTAGCAATGTTTACATTTCATCTGAAAACTACGGATCTACCTTCTGTTACTTTATTTTGCCCATTCTCTAGCATTATTTTACTTTAAGGTTTTAGTTAGGAATGCTTTAGATATTTTCTTTCTTAATGTCATTGCTTATCATGCCATCGGTAAACTTAATTTAGAATTATTCACCCATCCTTCCCATAATTCTCCGTGATTTGTTTCTTCTTCTACCAGAATACTTTCTCCAAGAATTTGTTCAAAGGAGCCTTCATGTGATAAATATTCTGAGGCTGTATATGCCAAGGGATACTTTTATTTCTCCTGTTCATTTAATTAGCAGCTTTCCTGGATATAAACATGATTAATCATACGTTTTCTTGAACTTAAGTGTGGTAGTCAGAATTATAATGTTATCTCCAAGATTCCTGCTTCCAGGAGTACATAGTCTATATAATTCCTGAGTTCAGCAGGACCTGTGAACATTATGTGATGTCATTTCTGTGATTAGATTATGTTGTGTGGCAAAAGTGAAGGTGTGATTAGGTTCCTAACCAATTGACTTCAGGCTAATCAAATGTGAATTATCTTAAGTGGTCTTGAACTAATCAAGTGAGCGCTTTCAAAGAAAACCTATTGGTTAGAGGTTTGACCTAGAAGAAATTAACTACCATCTTATGAGAGGGGGCCAAATGGCAAAGACTTGAGGGTGGCATCAAAAGAGCTGCAAGCAATCTCTGACCAACAGTTAGCAAGAAAATGGAGACCTCAGTCTGGCAATTGCATAGGAGTGAATTCTGTCAAAAACCTGAATGAGCTTCAAATAGAAATCTGAGCTCCAGATGAGAACATAGTCTGGGTAACAGCTTGAACTTTGTGACATCATGAACAGAAGACCCAACAACTTACCCTTGCCCAGACTCCTGACCCCTGGAAACTGCATGATCATAAGTTTGTGTGATCTTTTAAGGTAGTAGATGTTAGAGATTGATGGTGCCCCCACAAAAGATGTGCTGAAGTCCCAATGCCTAGAATCTGATACTTGTGAATGTGAACTTCTTTGGAAATAGGATCTTTGCAGATGTAATCAAGTTAAGATAAGGTCATTATGGCTGGTGTCCTTATAAGAGAGAAATGTGTACACAGAGAGAGGAGAAGAACACAAAGAAAATCATGTTCCCTGGAGACAGAGATTGAAGTACTATACCTGCAAGCTCAGGAACACCAAGGATTGCCAGTTAAGCACCAGAAGCTATGAAGAAGCAAGGAAAGATTCTCCTCTACAAGTTTCAGAAAGCTTGGCCCTGCCAACACCTTGAGTTCATACTTCTAGCCTTCAGGGCTATGAGACAACACATTTACATGTTTTAAGCTACCCAGTTTGTGATATTTTGTTACATCAGTTCTCGAAAATTATTACAGTAAATTTGTCGTAGTTTGTTACATCACAATAAGAAACAAATATACCAGGTTTTGTGGAGCTGTCTGATGTCAATTTAATTCTTCTTTCATTATTTTTCTGAAATTTTAGGATATCTCTTTTGATATTTTTAATTTCAAAATATTTCCCATTTTTAATTTAATTATGTTTGATAACTACAATTATTTTTCAACTTAAAGTACTACAACTGTCTTTAATTCTTGACAATTCTTGCTCATTATTTTTGCAAAATATCCTGTATTATTTTTCACTCTTTCTGAAACACGTATACTTTTATCTCCTAAATATTATATATTTCATATTATGTATTTTTATTTTAATTATGTGTATGTATGTATACAGTTTATATCATGGCAATAATATTAATAGTAAAGCACCCATGTATCTCACATCCAGTTTATGACTTAGAACATTAACAATAGTTTTAGAATCTCCTGTGTGCCTCTCCATACCATTTCTTTGATAGAATATCCAATGCTGCTTATTTGAGAGAACAACTCTTTGCTAAGTGTGTCATCCTGTCAGAAACTGAAAGTCCCATATTTAATTTCATAGCTTAGTTTAAGCAGTCTACTTCCTCATTCAAAATTAAAATCCCTAATTAACTCTTGGCTACTTCAGATTCTAATTACCAAGGCTTCCTTCTAGGGTTGGAATGTTTTGCTGGTTGGAAGTTTTTTTAAATGCAGGTAACTTCTCTCTCTCTTTTTTTTTTTTCCTAATCTGCTTAAAGTCTCTTTTTGTGGTAGTCTGAGATTATCTCAAGTGGTTCAATTTCCCTTGTTGGCTCAAATGATAAACTCCACATTCTATTTTAATGAACCGCTTTCATTTTGATTGCCAACAGTTGCAAATTTTTGGCAAGGGCTGAATCCAAGCAATTCAAGCAATAGATGGGTTTTATTTACCATGTATGGGAGGTTTAAAAATTATGTTTGAATACCTTAAGTGGACATAAAACTGTTGGAGGAGGTCATTAATAAGATGTGACTGCCCATTTGACCTGGACCTGGGCAATCAGAGGCTCCTCACCCCCACTCCTGTCCTTGGAATGTATGTTCCACTTGCTTTTCCTGAGCTAGAAGCTGCCCAGGGACACAGCCTTGAGACGGTAATATGGTGTTGAGACCAACCTGACTGTGTATGTGACTGAACCCAGTTAAGGCCTCTATATAAACTTTTAAGATTTGGCAAGCAAGTGCAGAAATCTACACATCTTGTGGCCACCCAAGACAAGCCTGATAAGTAAGTTTCCTTGCTTACTAAACCGGCCACTGGGAAGAGATCAAGATGGCAGAGTAGGACATGGCACTCACTTCCCCCCATAAACACATCAAAAATACACCTACATGTGGAGCAATTCTCACTGAAAACAACTGGAGACTGGCAGAAAGACACTAATACAACCAAAGCTGTGGGAAAGATCTACACAGAGTCAGGTAGGAAGGGAAGAGAAACAATCATGTTGGGACCTGCACCACTAGCAGGAAGCACAGAAGAGGAAAGGGATTAACTGAGCTCAGATATCCTCCCTGGGGAGTGAGCTGTTCAAACCACACATTGGGCAACCCAGCCCTGGGGTCCAACACTGGATAGACAAGTCTCCTTAGGTGGTTTGAAAACTAGTGGGACTAACAGCAGGGCTGTTAAAAACCTATATTCTACTCATGAAGAGTGTGCACATGCTTGCTTACTCCCAAAACAAGGTGGAGGAAGAATACTGACACTGCTCAGAACTGTGGTCAGTTTCCCATGACCACACTAGTGTATGTCCCAACTCACACTGGGTGCCCATTCCAGCTCCTCGCGCTACACAACACAGCTCCACACTAGAGTGAAGGCTGCCGTGTGAGGAGAGTGCACAGTTGTGGACAACAGAGCCAGCTCAGAACTGGTGCAGCATCCTCACAGGTTGAGGGCAACCATTACTGGTGTTCATGGGGGCAGCATATCAGAAGCAGTCTGGAACACTGGTGCACTGGGACCACCCCAGCATGAGCCCTGACCCACACAAGGGAGCTGATCTGGCCCCTCTTGCTCCACAGTGCAGCTCCCCACTAAGGCAAAGGTGCCATTGCTGAGAAGTGTGTACTTTTGTGGGGGATGGATCTGGCTCAGACTCAACATAGCATCTCAGCAGGTGAGGGTAGCCATTACTGGAATTCGTGGAGGCAGCAGACGGGGAGCAGTCTGGACCTCTAGTACCCAGACTGCATCAGCACATGCCTTGGCCTGCACCAGCGCCCACTCCAGCCCATCCCACTACAATCTGCTGCCCTTTGAGGAGAAGGTGCCAATGCTGAGAAGGATGATAGTGCACACTTAGAGGGAACGGAACCAGCTCAGACCTGACTCTCTGGGCTCCAGAAACTTAGGACCCAAACCTGCCCCTGAGAGGGTGGTGTTGGCCAATTAGCAGAGGAGGAGCCCTGGCTCATACCTGGCTCGGACTCCAGCCACTCCATTTCTAGCCCCAACTACTACCAAGGTGATAGCTACCAGCACACCCTAGGGGAAGACAGCTTACTTCAGATCCTGCTCTCCCACCAAAGCTCTGGGCCCACGCACATTCTATAGAAATGCTCTCACACAAGGACACCCCTTCAAGACCAGGATATGTAACTATTTCACCTAATTTCATAGACAGAGAAAGTTAAGCAAAATAAGACAGAGTAAGTTATTTCAAATGAAAGAACAAGAAAAAAGCCCTGAAAAAATAACTAATGGACAGAGATAAGTAATTTAATAGATAAAGAGATTCAAAGCACTAGTAATAAGAATGCTAACTGAACTAGGGAAAAGAATAGATGAACACAGTGAGAATTTTAACAAGGAACTAGAAAATATGAAAAAGAACCAGTCAGAACTGAAGAATACAATAACTGAAAAAAAAACACACTAAAAAAATTAACAGTAGACCAGCTGATAAAGAAGAACACATGAGTGATCTGAAAGATAGATAATGGAAATCACCCAATTAGAACAGCAAAAACGGAAAACATATTTTTAAAAAAGAGAACAGTTTAAGGGACCTCTAGGACAACATCATGCATAGTAACATTAGCATTATAGGGGTCCCAGAAAGAAAAGAGGGAGAGAAGGGGGTTAAAAATGTATTTGATGAAATTATGGCTGAAAACTTCCTGAACCTGAAAAAAGAAATAAGAATGTATAGGAAAGGAAAAATTCCACTAATACAGGCAAATATAGAGTAAAAGCTGAGGATCAACCACTTAAATAAGCTAGTATGAAGATTTTAAAAGACAACTGAAAAATGAACCATAATTATAATAAACAGTGAAGGAATAAATATGAAGATGTAAAATATGACATCAAAACACAAAATATGGGGAGTGGACTAAAAACTATAGAACTCATGGAATGTCTTTAAACTTAAACGACTACCAGTTTAAAACAAGTAGATATAGTTATAGGTTAAAATATATGAACCCCATGGTAACCACAAATCAAAAATGTACAATAGATACACAAAGACTAGAGAGAAAGGAACACAAGCATTAATTAGAGAAAGACCACAAAGAAATTAAAAGACAAATCAGAGAAGAACTATTTAAAAAAAAAAAAGAAAACAAGTAACAAAATGGCAATAAGTACATACCTATCAATAACTATTTTAAATATCAATGGACTAAATGCACCTATCAAGAGATAGAGAGTGGCTGTTTGGATAAAAAACAAGACCCATCCATACACTGCTTACAAGAAACTCACTTCAGACCAAAAGGCACACATCGACCAAAGGTGAGAGGATGGAAAAAGATATTTCATGTAAATGGACATGATAACAAAGCTGGGATAGCAATACTTTTGTTAGACAAAATAGACTTTAGAACAAAGTCTATAATGAAAGACAAATAAGGGCATTATATAGTGAAAAAGGGATCCATACAAGAAGAGAATATATTCACCTAATATAAGGGTACCTAAATATATAAATATTAACAGACATAAAAGGAAAAATTGACAATAATACAATAGTAGAGAACTTTAACAGAATTTAACACAATATTGTCTATTGAGGTAACACACTTACCTCAATAGACAATAACCCAGTCAGAAAGTCAATAAACAACCATAGTATTGAATGACACTTTAGACCATTTGAACTTAATAGATATCTACAGGATGTTCCATCCAAAAACAGCATAATACATATTTCAAGTACACATGGAATATTCTCCAGGATAGATCACATTCTAAGCCACAAAACAAGTATCAACAAATTTAAGAGGACAGAAATAACATCAAGCATTTTTTTCTGACCACAGCAGTATGAAACTAGAAATCAGTTATGGAAAGAAAAATGGGAAAAACACAAACATGTGGAGACTAAACAACATGCTGTTAAAAAACCAATGGGTCAATGAAAAGATCAAAGAGGAAATCAGAAAACACTTCGAGACACATGAAACTAAAAACACAGCTTGCCAATATCTATGAAATATGTCAAAAGTAGCTCTAAGAAATGCAAATCAAAACTAAAATGAGGTATCACCTCACACTGGTCAGAATGGCCTTCATCAAAAAATGTACAAACAGTAAATACTGGAGAGGTGTAGAGAAAAGGGAACCCTCTTGCACTGTTGGTGGGAATGTAAATTGATACAGCCACTATGGAGAACAGTATGGAGGTTCCTTTAAAAATAGAGTTACCATATGATCCAGCAATTCCACTCCTGGGCATATATCCAGAAAAGATGAAAACACTAATTTGAAAAGATACATGTACCCTAATGTTCACAGCAGAACTATTTCCAACAGCCAAGACACAGAAGCAACTTAAATGTCCATCGACAGATGAATGGATAAAGACAATGTGATATATATATGTGTGATATATATATGTGTGTGTATACACACACACAATAGAATATTACTCAATCTTTAAAAAAAGAGTGAAATAATACCATTTGCAGAAACATGGATGGACTTAGAGATTATCATACTAAGTGAAGTAAGTCAGAGAAAGACAAATTATATTATATCACATATGTGGATTCTAAAAAAATGATACAAATTAACTTATTTACAAAATAAAAATAGACTCACAGATAGAAAACAAACTTATGGTTATCAAAGGGGAAAGCGGGGGAGGGATAAATTAGTAGTTTGGGATTAACATATACACACTATTATATATAAAAATAGATAAACAGCAAGGGCCTACTATACAGCACAGGGAAATATATTCAATATCCTGTAATAACCTATAATGGTAAAGAATATGTAAAGATATATATATATCACTTTGCCAAATACCTGAAACTATCACAACACTGTAAATTAATTATACTTCAATAAAAAAATAGTACATTAATGTTTAAAATAAAAATAAAATAACAATACTTCAAGAAGAATAAAATACCTAGGAATAAACTTAACTAAGGAGGTGAAAGACCTATATCTCAAAACTATAAAAAAACACTGATGAAGAAAATTGAAGATGATACCAAAAAATGGAAAGATATCCAATATTCATAGGTTGGAAGAATTAATATAGTTAAAATGTCTATATTAGCCAAAGCAATCTACAGATTTAACACAATCCCTATTAAAATACCCATAACATTTTCACAGAACTAGAACAAATAATCCTAAAATTTATATGGAAACACAAAATACCCTTAATTGCCAAGGCAATCTTGAGAAAAAAGAACAAAGTTGGAGGTATCACTCTCTGTGACTTCAGACTATACTACAAAGTTACAGTAGTCAAAACAGTATGGTGCTGTCACAAAAACAGACACATAGATCAATGAAACAGAATAAAGAGCCCAAAAATAAACCCACAGTTATGGTCAATTAATCTATGACAAAAGAGACAAGAATATAAAATAGAGAAAAGACATTCTCTTCAATAACTAGTGCTAGGAAAATGGAACAGCTACATATAAAAGAATGAAAGTAGAACATTTTCTCATACCATATACAAAAATAAACTCAAAATGGATTAAAGACCTAACTGTAAGCACAGAAACCATAAAACTCCTAGAAGGAAACATAGGCAGAACACACATTGACATAAATCATAGCAATACGTTTTTTTAGAAATGTCTCCTAAGGCAAAAGAAACAAAAGCATAATAAACAAATGGGACCCAATTAAACTTAAAAGTTTTTACACAGCAAAGGAAACCATCAACAAATCAAAAAGACTACCTACTGAATGGGAGAAAATATTTGTAAATGATATGACCAATAAGGGGTTAATACCCAAAATATATAAACATCTCGTACACTCAACATCAAAAAAAGAAAAACACCCCAATTAAAAAATGTACAGAATAGATTAGACATTTTTCCAAGAAGACACACAGATGGTCAACAGGCATATGAAATGATGTGCAACATCGCTAATCATCATAGAAATGCAAATTAAAACCATAATGAGATATCACCTTACATGAAAAGACCACATCAAGCTACCAACAAAAAGACCACAAATAACAAAATGTTGGTGAGGATGCAGAGATTCAGGGACCCTAGTACACTGCTGTTGGGAATGTAAATTGATTCAGCCTCTATGGAAAACAGCATGGAGGTTTCTCAAAAAAACTAAAACTAGAAATACCATATGATCCAGCAATTCCCCTCCTGGGTATATATCTGAAGAAAAAGAAACATTAATTTAAAAAGATACATGCACCCCAATGTTCATAACAGTATTAATTACAATAGCCAAGATATGCAAGCAATCTAAATGTCCATCAACAGATGAATGAGAGAATGTGGTATATATATATATATATATATATATATATATATATATATATACACACACACAAAATAGAATATTGTTCAGCCACAAAAAGAATGAAATTTTGCCTCTTGCAAAAACTTGGATATAACTGGAGGGTATTATGCTAGTGAAATGAGTCAGACAGAAATACAAATACTCTACATTATCACTTACATGTGGAATGTAAAAAATAAAACAAATGCATAAATATAACAAAAAAGAAACATACTCACAGATAACAGAGAACAAGCTAGTGGTTACCAGTGCTGAGAGAGAAGGGGTGAGGGATAAGATAGAGGTAGAGGATTAAGAGGCACAAACTATGCTGTATAAAATAATTAACCTACAAGGATATATTGTAAAGCACAGAGAATTTGGTCATATTTTATAATAACTTTAAATGGGGTATAACCTATAAAAATATTGAATAACTATGCTGTACACCTGAAACTAATTTAAAATTGTAAATCAACTATACTTCAATTTTTAAAAATTAGAAAAAAAACTGCCACCTACCAATCTAGAGTACTCTGCCTCTTTCATTGGTCTCTCCTTGCCTTCAGTATATGCAGGCTGGTTTCAGATTACACCCAGGAAGCTCCGGAGGATGTTCAATCCAACAGAAACACAATCCTCTACAAATTTTGCCCCCTTAATATCCACTGTAATTGCTTGCATTATCTGTTTTGTCCACAAATATAATAGAATTTATACTTTATGTATTAGATAGCAAATCTTAAGAGTGTCAGTTTAGAATCCACAAAGGAAGGGGGAACAACAGAATTGTCCCAAGTCTCATAGTGCATTTTAAAGCTTAATTATTTATATCATTCTCATTCTTATTAAGAATTAGGTGGACTACGGATTAATGAGTGAACAAAGCCTATATTATTCCTTTAAAATTCAGTTTCAATGTAAACTTAAACTTTTCCTCTTCCACTCCTTTATATCTTGCATCCAGTATAGATTTAGATATCCCTAATATTATTTCCAATTTCCCTGTTTTATGTGTATATATTTTGATTCATGGAAACGTACTGTGACACACACACACATATGTCTTACATATAATTACACATTCCATATATATGTATATATATACACAATTCTTTTTATATATAAACTTAAAAATATTTATCTATGTTCCTCTGTCCATCTAATCTACTGTTTCTATTTGGGGCACAGAACTCATGTTGTACTTACATGTCATTTAACTATCCTCTAATCCAGTAATAGACACAGACATTTTCTCCATCTTGTTGACAGCACAGATAATTTAATAGACATTGTAATGCATGTCCCATTATTGAACTGTAAAAGAAGTTTGGTGGGAGAGGAGAGTAGAGAGTGGAATACGTATCTAGGATCACAATTGCTAGGATACAGGGTATCAGTAAAATTAATTAGACTGAGATGTGCCAGACTGCTCACCTGAATGGCTGCCCCATTCTACGTTCTCAAAGGTGAAGGATTATTTTACATATTTCTACATCCAAGAACACTTCATTAATTTCTATATAAATGCCCTTGTCTCCTGCACTTCACTCTTCTGAATGAAATGTCTGTGTGTCGGTAGGAAATAAGTGGACAAAAGGTAAAGTTATAATTACTCTAATGGTGCATACAGGTTCTGTGTGTATATAGGGAGAGCAACACATTTCCACTGGGGAGAGGACAGCTTAGACGCTGGGAGGAATGAGGAAGAGGAAGCATTAATGATCTTTTGTCACTGATGATCTTTTAGTACTGTCCCTGCAGCCTTGTTCATGAAGGGAAATACTCTGGTAGCACTCTCCCAAGCTGAATTCCCAAACTTGCAAGCATCACAAATTTAATCAACTGCTTGGTCTGCAATGCTCCTCCAGATAATTCTGGCCATGACTTGCTTGCCATTCCCTTTAAACTTACTGAAAGGCTTATCAAAAAATTCAGGAAATCTCTCCAGCTTCTGTACCTCTTGTGCAAAACACTCCCAGATCTTCCACACTTTCACTCTCCATTATTCCACAGGTGTGAAAAGAAGGCCACCTAGCTGGTGGCGTGGACAAATGACACATTAGATTAACTGTTTTCAGGCAGCAAACAAAAACAAGGATTAGACTCAATTATTTAAACTGAATTGGGGGACCCTAAGACTTACCAGCGTGTTGCAAGGCCACATTAGAGACACTTTCCAACTGTGCCCCCTGTCTAATATAGGTCCCATTGGAGGGGGGGAGGCCCAATAATTGTAAACACCACTTTCTAGGAGTATATATGTGCTCCCAGAATTGTACATCTTATGTGGAAGCCAGGCATAAACTCTCCTGTCTTCTGAAACACAGTGACTTTAACCTCAGGGGAGCTCATAAGCAACTTACAAGCAAATTATGTAGCTCTCAAATGACTGAAGAAATTTCTCCCAGATGAGGCTGCCCTTATTTATGTGTATGCTGCAGGCAGTTTTCCCTACAATAGAAGTTGTTCAATTAAGAAAGTGAACACAAAATTTGTCCCTGATTTTAGCTGAAGCAATCAATGACAGTCTTGGCCGTGGAAGTTATTCAGGTCAGCTTTGATTGCTTAGACAATATAGATAGAGATTATAGTATTGCTCAGATGGCCTCTTCATGGGCCAAGTTAAACCCTGTACATCTTGCTCTAACTAGATTAATGCCTTAGGCTAAATGGAAAGGCCAATACAGAAACTTAAAAAGATAATCAATCAGCTTTCTCTCTGAGTTAGACCCTAATAGTGTATAGCATTTGTTCAATAACTTGATACTGGTACTCTGCAGGGGAAGGCTGAAGTCAACATTGCAGGTTGACTCATCTTGCTGGTTCTAGTCTTGTTGATACTGGCCTTAATTATATACTGCATGAAACAAATCTGGTCCCAATCCTTGTCAATCAGATTAATCAGAGTAATTTACATTCCCATGAAAGATTCACCAGAGGTAATGCAGTGTAGAAATGTGAGGTGGATATTGCTGAAAGACATTTCTCCAGGGGTCTCTTGCATTTCTGCAGAGACACTGACAACTTCAAAGTACCCTTTCAAGGATGTCCGTATAGCAAAGAATTTTGGAAGATGGAGGTATTATCTCCCATTGGATAAAGGACAGACTTGTCTCCTGTTCAGTATAATAAAGATAATGTCTTTCTCCAGGGCAAAGTTTGGGCAGGCTTGCTTGCAGAACCTGATAATGAACTTAGGTTTCCTAAGCTCAGGGTTACTCAGTTTTAACACAAACCCACTGTGTATTCAGCATCCACTTTTGTCCTCTTCCACTTCACTTGGGAGACTGGGGCCAAAGTAAACTAATACAAACATAAAATTCATATTGCCTTCTGTGCTGTGAGTAATAAATCCTTCATCTCTGACAAAGGAGTCTCAAGCTATATTCCATGAAGCCAAGTTGTTAACTTACAAGTAGGGTAGAATGTCAGCCCCATCATAGTATATGACAGTATTATATGTTTAACAGATGTCCATAAAGAAATATTGCTCTTACATCTACTCTTTCTCCCCATACTACAAGATCTAATTCATTTTTTAAAAGTATAACTTGCATTGCCAAACACAAGCATGCATTGTGCCTCATAATATCTAATGTAATATAAAGTATGCAACTCCTTGTATCAATATGGCTTTATTCTACTGAAAAGATATAATCACATGGAACATTACAAAATTTTTAACAAAGGAAAGTAAATGTTGGTATTTGTATGTTTTACAAAGTTATATCTTGTATAATTATTCAGTTTGGTTTATTTCAAATTGAATTTTGTTAATTTAACGAAATATTTTAGGAATAAGTTGTAAATGCTATTGAAGGAATCTTGTAGGAATATTAGAAAAAAGTACAACGTGAACTCAGAATCTAAAAGTTTTACATGCTACAGCACTATCTCTAGAAATCCAACACACTCAACATCATTTCAAAGACATTTTTTTTCTAATCAATACACAGTGATGCCTGAGAAAGAAGCATCCCTTTTCTATGCTCATTTACATATATTTATTCAATGAATATTAAATTAACACAGCATGGCTAATTTAGAGCTGTGCAAACAAATGTCCTGTTCAAAGAATGATGATGGCCCACTTCTAAAAAAAGAAAAATACATCTTACTTGTCTTTTATTCCTTATGCTCCTCCTTATGTCATTTTATGAACTGTCTGAAATTATGTTGAATAATATAGTTGTCATATTACTTTGGTTAGTAGATACTGTAATAGATGCAACAGATGTAAACTAGTCTTCTTAAATAAAACACAATTTTTGTATTTTTAATTTAAAACTATTTTATAAACATAGTCACATCATGAAGTAAATATGTAAGCATCCAAACATCAGAATATGCATTTGGAATAATTTTCAATTGTCCCCAAACATGATGACGTTGAGGAAATCAGGATGGCCCTTTTCTATTACTCTAAGTTGATGATTAGCAAGCAATTTATGTATAAGCATGAAAACGCTACATATATTTATTCTGTTAATTTTCCGCATCCATTTTTCTTTTCAATACGTTTTATTTTGTCAAACATAAAGTTTAAACCAACCAAAATGCACACACAAAAAAATTTTATGCTATAGATGGAGAAAATCATTTAAGAGCACTGATATACCTTCGTATCTGACAAAGAAATGCAGTAATTGCTGATTTTTTCTAAGGCAATACCTATTGAGCCCCTGAGATAATTTAATCAATCAACATATAGTTGAGAATATATACTCATGTTTACTAGATACCATGATTGGTAAATGATAAACTTCTGTAATCCTTTCCAAAAAAGAAAATATACATATATAAAATTATATTTTATAAATGATTCACCACTTTTTAGACAAACATATTAATGAGGAAAAAATAAGAGAGATCAACTCTAAAAGAAAGTACACCATACATAGCTTCAGGCTTCAAATAAATTTCTTTCATATCAAATAAATTGTACAAAATATTCTAGTCTTTACATTCATGGGCAGCTTGTATTACTATAAAAAATGGCTGTAAATAATGTAATAATTTTGAACTTAGATTTGAAAATAGTTCATTGTAAACAAATGCCATGCAAAAATTAAAGAACTGTCTTTATCATTTGTTTTGTTCTACTATGTTCACCTCACATTTGAAAAAGAAGAGGGAAAATCAGCATGAGAAAAAAAGTAGTTTAAAAGTGATCCCACACTAAACTCTATGAAAAGTTATTCATCTTGGATTAAAAAGAAAAACAACTGTGTCTCATGACAAACATCAAATTGTTTTAAGAATGACGGATGAATACAAAGGTATTTCTAGTGTACAAAAAACAAATGAAAACAAAGATAAAGGGAACGTTCCCTGACTCTAAAAAAATCGACATTGGTAACTATATATTCAATTATAATTTGATTTTCCTTGTTGTTTGTGCTCATGTATAATGCAATGATAATCTGTGAGAAGTAATTTCAAATATTGAATAAGACTATTAATTAATACAAGTGTTACATTTGACATCCATGACTTCTTTCTTATATTCTGTACAATACTTGTCAGGCCTATAGTAGATACATAGCACTAATTCCTGCTTTCATCCAGTCTTAGGACTGGTTGCTCTATTTTCAGTAAAATAATTTTGGATATGTTAACCATTAGACTATATTTTTGTACATTTACTTGTTCTTGCTCCAAGGGCCCACCGTCATTCAACACTTTAACAAAATTGTTTTAATTATATGCACACACACACACACACACACACACACACACACACACGGCACATACAACAAGCCAGATGCTGAAAATGTGGTCAGACAGGATTCCTCAGGTCACCTGAATAATCTAGATCATATGAGTCTTCATATGAAAACACTATATTTTAAATAGATAATATGTGATGTATTTTCAAAACATAAAACTATATTTTATTAAGAAGAAATAGATATAAAGGGAAAAAAAGTGAAAATAAATCAAATAAAGTTTCCCAAATACAAAATAACATAGAAGTTGCTTTAACTGCAGATGGATATATAATGGAGACAAGTCGGAAAGAATAAATGGAGAAGGATAAGGATACACTGTAAAATTCCTATGCAACAACCAGCTCTATGAAGAATACATGTTTGAATTATAGTGAAAATTGAGCAGTTGAAACCTTTGGGAGAAAACAATATGAGGTGTATACTACCTATACCTTGATAAGAAATGAAGTATACAGCCCAGAAATGAAGTATCCAGCCCAGATCCACTGAATTGAGAAGCAATAAAATATAAACTATTCAATTATACACCTGAGATAAAAATAAAGAGAAACAACGAAGTGCCAAAAAAGAATAAATAAATTCAAAAAAATAGATGTAAGAAGATGCTATAGTTTTGAATCAGCTATAGATCTTGGAGAGGGTAGATTTTTTTTATACCCATGTAGCTCCCCTTTCTGGCTCCATAAAGCAGGAATTGGAATTGCCATGACAGATTTCAAAATATGTTTTAAAGCCATTGTTTTAGAATAAATTTTCTTCCACATAAAAAGTTGAGCGAGGTTATATCTTTATGAATAAGTAATGCTGATGAGAAAGAGGGAAAATGTTTCTACGGGTACACAACTGATTCATTCTAATGGGATAACTGGCTAATCTGAGTCTATGGGAATCTACATATCCAACAAGATTGCCAGCTGATTCTTGGTCACACTAGTGTTTATGTAGCACTGACTTGGGGATATGGTCCAATAAAAATAGAAGTATTCTATTCCAGATAGGTTAGCTCAAAGTGATTTTAAAGGAAAGAGAGTTTACTCCATCTGATTGACCATCAACTCTCAGTTATTTTATATTTAATGCTGAACTAAGATGATATAGAGTATACACTGTCTAAGTAGAGACAGGAAAAACATTTTTCTTTCATAAGAATACCTAATAGAGAAATTATTCCAATAAGTCTGTTGTATTTCAAAAGCTTTTTACTTATATTTTAATGGCCCAAGTAGCTAACTCAGTGTCCTATTTAAAAGCATGGTAGTTTCCAGAAGTTTAATACTGAAATAAAATAAACTTCATAATCCATGGCAGATTTTTTTGTTATTTCTGTAGACAATGGAAAAATTGCTTTAAATATTCTCATGGATTCTTTCCTTTCTCCTGGGGACTCTTTAATGAACCAAGGACATCACTATTTGGGAAACCAGTTTGATCATCAATTGCTTAAACGATATATCAATTCAAAATGATTTTGTGGATTCTGAATGGGAGAGATTTGACAGCTTGTTATTTTATAATAAATATTCATTAAATGTCATCTACACCAAGTAACTGAAAAATACACTCTGTGCCTCGTTCAATTTACCTTCCAGCATGGAATAGTTATAATTGGTTGAAATCAAGATGTGGGGCTGAAAATTTACTCATTTATCCTCCCCCAAACTGAGAGAAAATGAATATTGAAAATTGGATTATTCTGAAGTATGTGAGTTTATCTTCTGCAGGGAATTTGAATTTTGGTCATAAATGCTTAGAGTACATCTGGCACATAGGATAAGGAAAATAAGTTCATTAGACAAATTGCAAAGGGTCACAATGGAGCGTGTGCCCATGCATGAATATGGGGACTGCACCCTGGGGTAGTACTGAGGCATGTTTGGCCGGCTGCTTTAATTTGTCCTACTTGATTTGTTAAGCAAACAAAAGAATATGAGAAGCTTGTTTGCTTGAGTGTGCCAAGGCTGCAATCAGGCACTTCATAAATCCTTTCCAGCCACCACCCCTGTGAGTGCTGCAGATGCAGAAAGGCTGGCTGCTGCACCAAGGTAAATATGGCACAGTAGCCAGAAAGAATTATGAACTACAAAAATGTGAACTGCAGATGCTGTACCAGAAGAATACACAAAGATGAAAAAAACAAAAACAAAAGAAAATTTAAAAGGCATAACATATTCATTGAAGGCAAAAACTAAAAGTCACTTTCTTAGATATCTAGATAAAGTTTGTGTATTTAAATACACTATAAGGAATTATGCAAACATTGTCATGAATTGTATGATAATAATATAGAAACTCTAACATGATGGAAACTAAATTTGTAGAGGAGAAAAACAGTCACCTGTGAGAGAAAACCGTGTGTCAACTCATACCATAAATTTGAGGCAGGCCTGAAATTACAACTTGAACCTCATAATTCCTAGTCTAATCCTCTTTCCATTGAGGCATGCTGCCTATCTCTCATCATCATCACGCTCTCTATATCACCAATATCACTCACCTTGTGTTGCTGTTCAACATGCTATTTGATTATTTATCAAATATTACTGCCTATTAAATTCAAGTTATTACTTGATGTTTTGATAATGTATGAAATGAACAACCCTTGTTAAATTTCTCATTTTATTGAACAAATTATAATAGTAGTTTAAAATATTTTAATGAATGTAATATATATTATAATTTTTCCTGTGACAATATTGCTATTATTTAACCTTTTTGTTTTCAGGGTTTTTTTTAGTTCCTTAAAATACTGGACATACTGTACTCTTAATCCTTTTAAGGAATATTAATTACATTTTTTAAAATGTTTCTTCCATTCTTTACATTATCTCAGTATGTTTTGGAATCTCTGGTTCAGTTTTTATATGCTGATCTTTCTCTTTCTGCTCCTGGCTTTCATCCTTGATTAGTATTTCATATTTATGAATAAAGAAATATGTTGCTTAGTATTGGTATTGGCGTTTTATTCCTTTGCAGGGGTGAAAGGTTGCAAACAACATGCAAATAGTACAAGGTTTGCAAAATGGGCAGGTTCTAAGTAGAAGCAGCCTTCCATTTAAATTATTTATTAGGGAGATGCTTAAGACTCTCCAACTCACTATAATCACAAGGAAGCTGCTCTGGGGTTGGCATATTTAATACTTATCTCAAAACTAAGTGACACTGAGCTCCTCTACTTTTTTTTTCCCTTGTTTATTTTGGGGATTGAAATTGTCTTAACTTCTGTCTGTTCTCCAATTCCCACACTAGTTCCCTTCTGTGGAATGGTTAATTAGAAAGTATTTCTTGGGTCCAGCTAAGGCCATATGCTACAGCCTGTTGCTCCTTGTACACAGAATGTATGCATTTTTGAAGACAGTTCTTTAATTAATTACAGTGATTTCTTCTCCAAAAGCCTATCACTGCATTCAGATTTTCTACTGCATTCCCTTCTGTGCAAAATTAGAGTTACACATTCTACTCCTCAGATGTCTTAGTCAATAAATCATCTGCTCTCTCCCCTCAGGAATTTGTCAGTGTTTCTCTTCAGTTGATGGTACTATTTCTTATTTTGATACTGATATACTTTTGTGATTACTATTTTGTATATATCAAATCTCACGTCAATCAGAGTTTATGAAAAAGAAAGGGTAAATTATGTACTCTGCCATCTTGAATTAGATATGCATTTGCTTTTTATCTTTGTTTTTCATTGTTGTTTTGACCATACATTTTAAAAATTCATATAAATCTTTGTCTATCATTTCCTTTTCTAGGTGCTGTCTTTGTAGTTTTTATTAGGAAGATTTTTCCCTCTCTAACAATACACAGCATTTTCTTACTTAATTATCTCAAGGTTTTATCAATTTTTTTCTCTTTCTGTATGATGATTAGAAACAAAATGGACAAAAAACCCCACAACATTATGGACATCAACATACAATTTACCTACCTCTACTTGGAGGAAGAATTAGTGTGTTCTGCACGGTATTGTGTAATGAACAAAGGATAGAATTAAGACTGTGGGGACTTGGGTTTTTAAGTAGATTATACTATAATGAGAATGCATTAGAGCATTTATGGAACATCACAACCCTATAGTTTTCCCAACTGGCATGAGTTATAATCAGTGTAAATAAACTAAATATTAAGACATCTATACGTTTACATCCTCTATCTTGCCATTGTTTTCTGGAAGAAAACTTCAGAGCTAGGAAATAATGGTGACATTCTCTGGCTTCAGGTGTGATCTGGAGTGGGCTATTACTATTAAAGCATCTGTATTAATGAAAAGAGTTGATGAACACAGCGAGAATTTTAACAAGGAATTAGGAAATAGAAAAAAGAGCCCATCAGAACTGAAGAGTAAAATAACTAAAATGAAAAACACAATAGAAAATCTATTTTGAAGATCTTCTTAAATGTTAGGATCTGTGTAGAAAAAGCACATTTTTTGTTTTCTGGATGCTATTTTAGTCCTTAAGTTCACTTTCCTTTCCTTCAAGTAATTTTACCTAGTGGAATAGATAAATTTGAGAACTTGTCTTATTAATGAAAGTAAATATGCAAGAATCAGCTTTCTTTTTTTCCCTGAAGATTGATATTAAGTGAATCTCTACAAGAAATCTAGTTTGACCACAACAAAATTTACTCCGAATGAAGTTCTATAGGGAAAGTAATTACAAAGAAAGAGAATCCCAGAGGTCAAATGCTTTTTGACAAAGAATCAAAAGCAATTTAATTAAGAAAGGATAGTCTTTTTAACAAATGGACTGGAACACCTAGACACCCATATGCAAAAAACAAACATCTAAACAGAAACCTTTCACCTTTCACAAAATCAACTCAAAATAATCATAGACATAAATGTAAAATACAAAGCTGTAAAACTCCTAGAATATAAAATAAGAGAAAATCTCGCTAACATTGGGTCTGGTGATGACTTCTTAGGTACCACACCAAGCGTGAGCCATCAAAGAAAAAATCTGTAAGCTGAAATTTAATAAAATTAAACACTTCTCCACTGTGAAAGACACTGGAAGAAATATTTGCAAAACACATATATGATAAAGGACTGGTAACCCAAATATGCAAAAAACTCAATAATATGCAAAATTCAAAAAACACCTCAACAATAAGAACACAAGCAACTCAATTAAAAAATGGACAAAAGATCTAAACAGACACCCAAGAAGATATGTAGGTGGTAAGCACACTAATAGATGTTCAACATCATGTATCATTAGGGAATTGCAAATTAAAACAATAAGATACCACTACACACACATTAGAATGGCTAAAATCCAAAACAGTGCCAACATCAGATCTTGGTGAGGATGTGGAGAAAAAGGAACTTTTGTTCATCGCTGTTGGAAATGCAAAATTTTACAGTCACTTTGGAAGACACTTTGGCAGTTTCTTACAAAACCAAACATACATTTAACCATATGATCCAACAGCTGAGTTGCTTAGTATTTACTTTGCCCAAAAGAATTGAAAATTTATGTCCTCATAAAAGTCTGCACACAAATGTTTATAGCAGCTCTATTCATCATTGTCAACCAGGATAAACTTCAATAAGGTGAATGGATAAACAAACTGTAGTATATTCAGAAAATGGGATATCATTCAGCATAAAAAGAAAAAAGCTATCAGGCCATGAAAATACATGAGAAAATCTTAACCAGATATGGCTAAGTGAAAAAAGCCAAACTGAAAAGGTTACATGTTTCCAACTATATGACATTCCAGAAAAGGTAAAACTATGGATTCTGTAAAAAATATCAGTGGTTTCCTGGGGTTTAGTGGGGAGGAGATAGAGAAAAGGAGGGATAAACAGGTGGATCACAAGGGATTTTTAGAGCATTGAATCTATTCTGGATGAGACTGTAATGGTGACTTCATGTCATTACACGTTTGTCAAAACTGGTAGAAACTGTAACACAGAGTGAGCCTTAATGTGAATTATGTACTTTAGTTAATAATAATGTATCCATATTGGCTCATCTATTTTAACAAATGTACCACAGTAATGCAATATGTTATAAAAGAGGGATAATAGGGCAAGCGAGAACGTATGTGGGAACTCACTGTACTTTCCACTCAATTTTTTTGCTCTGCATACCTAAATTTGCTCTGAAAAAAAAATAAAGTATATATTTTTTTAAATGGGCAAAGGAATTGAACAGACATTTCTCCAAAGAAAATAAATCAAAGGCCAATAAGCACATGAAAAAATGCTCATCATTACTAGTCATTAAGGACCCTTTAAAACCACAATGAGATAGCACTTCACACTCAATAGGATAGCTACTATGAAAAAACAAAAACAAAAAACAAGTATTAATAAAGATATAGAGAAATTGAAGCCTTCATACAGCGCTGGTGGGAACATGAAACGGTCTGTGGAAACACTGGCAATTCCTCACAGAGTTAAACATAGAACTACCATATGACCCAAAAAATTCTACTCCTAAGTATGTAACAAAGAGAGCAGAAAATATTTTCACACAATAACTTATACATCAATTATCATAGCAGCATTTATTTTTTTTAATGTTGAGCCTTCTTTTATTTATTTTTATTTTTGGCTGTGTTGGGTCTTCGTTTCTGTGCAAGGGCTTTCTCTAGTTGTGGCAAGTGGGGGCCACTCTTCATCGTGGTGCACGGGTCTCTCACTGTCGTAGCCTCTCCCATTGCAGAGCACAGGCTCCAGATGTGCAGGCTTAGTAGTTGTGGCTCACGGGCCTAGTTGCTCCATGACATGTGGGATCTTCCCAGACCAAGGCCTGAACCCGTGTCCCCTGCATTAGCAGGCAGATTCTCAACCACTGCGCCGTAAGGGAAGCCCAGCAGTATTATTCTTAATAGACAATAAGTGGAAAAAACTAAAATGTTCATTAACTGATGAGTGATAAACATATGAGCCATGCCCATACAATAGAATATTATGTCGCCATAAAAAGAATGAAGTACAGATACATACTACCATCTGGAGGAACCTTGAAAATGTTACACTAAGTGAAAGAAGACAAACATGAAATGTCTAATGTTGTATGTTATGTCAGTTATAAATATCTTAAATAGGAAAATCTATAGACAGAGCAAGAGGATTAGTGGTTGAGTAGATTTGAGGAGGGTGAGAGAATAGGGATATGATACCTAAAATATATGGGCTTCTTTTTCAGGTGATGAAACAGTGTTATAATGGACTCTGTGGATGATTGCTCATATCTGTGACTATACCATAAATCACTGAATTGTTCACTTTGAATGGGTAAATTGTATGCTATGTAAATTAATATCTCAATAAAGTTGTTTAAATAATAATGTTGGGAAAATTACTACATGCAAAGAAGCGGCATAAGTAGATTCATAAATAGGAAAAAAATCAGTCAATAAAAATAGAATCAAAATGAGAGGGAAGATGGAATTAGAAGACAAACATTAAAACTGCTATTATAAATATGCTTAAAGAGGGACTTCCCTGGTGGTCCAGTGGGTAAGACTGCGCTCCCAATGCAGGGTGCCCAGGTTCGATCCCTGGTCGGGGAACTAGATCCCACATGCATGCCACAACTAAGAGTTCGGATGCTGCAACTAAGAGTTTGCATGCCACAACTAAAGATCCCGCATTCCACAACTAAACATGCTGCAACAAAGATCCCATGTGCCACAACTAAGACCCAGCGCAGCCAAAATAAATAAATATTTAAGAATAAATAAATATGCTTTAAGAAATAAAAATATAGATATAAAGAATTAAAAGAAAATATGAAAATAGAAACAAATGATATTAGAAAAGAACCAAATGTTAACTCTATAGCAGAAAAGTATAATTTATGAAATATAATTTATGAAACTTTCACTTGGTAGTCAAAAACAAACAATTCTTTTGTTATATGTAGGACAATATCATGCAGTCTATCATATGAATAATAAAGGTTAAAAAATGTCTAAAAGTCTTCTTGTGAGAAAAAAAAGAATGTCTAAAAGTCTTCTTGTGAGAAAAAAAAGAATACCTAGAGAAAATGGATAAAGTAAAAGATTTTTAAATAAAAATTTCAACCTAGAATCCCATATTGAGGAAAAACATCCTTCAAAAGTGAAGGCAAAATAATTTTTTACATGGAAAAAGTTGAAAGAATTCATGGCCACCAAATGTGAACTACAAGAACTATCAAAGTATGTGCCTCGGGAAGAAAGAAAATGACGTTGTATTGAAACTTGGATCTACTCAAAGTAAATACCAGAGTATTGTGGATAAGTATAATAAAAGACGTTTTTCAGTTTATGATTTCATTAAAAGGTAATTGACACTTAAAGGAAAAATAACAATCATCGTGGGTTTCATAACATATAGGAAAAAACATGACAACAGCAAAAAAAAAAGCAAATGAAAATATATCCTTATAAGAATTTACATTATAAATGAAGTGATTTAACGGTATTTGTAGGTAGACTGTGTAGAATAAAGAGGCAAACTGTATTCTCTAGAGCATGGCGAAAAATAAATCAAAGAGATACAGATAGGAATACACGGAGGAGATAGCATAGAACACTGAAAATATTCAAAAAGGAGAAAAAACAAATAATAGAGGGGGCAAATGGAAAATCAAAGCAAGATAGTGGGTCCAGATATGTTATGTCCCAAGCCAGTTTCTTCCTCGAGCCTTAATGTTGTTTCTTTCAAGATATGTTCAGTTATCTCAGTTTCAAGAAGTGCTGATCATTTTTTTGGTTAATATTAGTCAACATCTTCACCCCACCCTACTTCTCAAGAACTTAGGATTCAGCTCTTTTAGCTGTAAAGGAATAATTTCCTTCTCAATGAAATGGATCTTTATGTTAACACTGAATTATCTCACTCTATGTATATAGCTCATCTCATCCAGTTCTTAGATATTTAAAAAAATTTTTTAGGTTTACATTTCCCTCTAATAAGTATTTACACCATAACTCCCGAGATGCAAGAGGTAAATTTGAAAGTTATTTCTGAGTTATTATTTTAAAACTACTTTCCATTTAGACATATGTGGCATTCTTTTTGTGTTGATTCTTAGAATCATATTCCTGTTTTTCTTAGTCTCTGGAATCCAGACTTTATACTCCCCTTCTTTTTCTGAGGACATATTTCTGGATATTTGCTCATCCTTTCTGTATCTATTTAGTAATTGGATTTAGCTACACAAAAGAAAGACCTGCCCATAGAAGCTTTAACAAATAGGGGTTTATTTTTCTCATGCAGTTATAAGTCTGGTATAGGCAGTCCAGAGCTTATTTAGCTGCCAAAAAGAGTTTCTTCTATCTTTCAGTATTTGAGCCTCTGTGACTTTTCCCCTCATGGTACAATAACGCTATTCTGCCTTCAGTCTGTTAGTATGCTATGTTCCAAGGAGAAAGAAAAGGGCAGAATGAAGCAAAACCTTTCCCAGAAATCCACTTCTACTGACTTTACATCTTTTTGTCCAAAACTGTAATACTTGGCCACACTAGCTGCAGGAGAGTCTGAGGAAGTGAGGATATTTAAATGGACACATTGCCTTTCTCAACAAAATTATGAGTAGTAAAGAACAGAGACACTGGAAATCAGGATGCAAATAGCATAGACTACCTTAGGTCAGAAGGTTTCTTCCATAACTTCTTTCTGGATTCCTCAGTACAATAATTACAGTAAAATCTATTTTTTTTATCTACATCAATATTTTATTCTTTCCAAAGAAAACAAAGCAACCAATATCACGTATACGTTGTTCTCTCGTGAAAATATTTGAAAGGGCACCAAGTGTGCCTCTCTTCCATCTGAGGACATGCATATACTCAGTAGTCCTATAGCACTTTCTTTCTTCAAGAAACCTCAAGGTGATATGAAATCAGAACCCAGATAATTCCATTTCCCAGATCCTTTTTCCTCTAGCCAAATACATTTTGTCCATTCCAGAGCCCTCCCTCACAGATCTGAACTATAAAACCCTTTATCTACATCAAGAATGTATTAAGGGATTCCCTGGTGGTCCAGTGGTTAGGACTTCACACTCTCACTGCCAAGGGCCCGGGGTTCAGTCCCTGGTCAGGAAACTAAGATCCCAAAAGCCGCATGGTTTGGCCAAAAAAAAAAAAAAAAGTATTAAATCTGCCAGTATGCTACATCATGAGGATTTATAAAACTATTTTTACCTTATACATAGATATTTCTAATATTCTAAAGTTATGCTAAGAAAAATTCGTGATATATTTTAATAAATTATTCAAAATGTATAACATTTGCTTATGATTTTATTATTTATCATTCTCCAGTATCTTATCACCACTTTTTCTCTTTTCTGGGGGTGGGGAGGGCCGGGGGGGACTGACATAGCAAACTGCATCAAACTAAAATAAACTTTTGAATCAAATATTTATAGATTTTCTTGTCCGTAATTTTTAAATCAATTGGCTATTTGCAGCTCTTTAACTAGTTTTCCCATAATTAATTTCATATTTTTGATATGTTTCAAAGTAAATGCAAACATTATTACATTTACCCCTGAATACTGCAGTATGGTCAGAGTTCAAAATTCGTTCAAATTTTTGTTCAAGTTTAGGTTTTTTTTAATGTAATATTCAAATACAATAAAATGCACAAATCTTAAGTGTACATTGGCTGAGTTTTGATGAACGAATAGTCCTATGAAAGCCAAATCCTTATCCAAGATAAAGAACATTATCATCACCTCAGAAATTTCCTTTCTTTCCCTTCCCATTCAATTCTCACCCACACTCCAAATGTAAGTATTGCTATGATCTTCCCCATAAGCATTAGTTTTATGCATCCTACAAATCCATATAAATTGAATCATTCAATATGCATTCTTTAGAGAAAGCATATTTCACTCAACAAAGGGTTTTTACAATGTACCCGTGATGCAGTATATATCACTAGTTTGTTCCTTTTATTTCTGATTAATTTTACTTTATTTATTCATTTATTTTAATTTAAGCAATTTATTTGAGCAAAAATTCATTCAAGTCAGGCAGCAACCAATATAGCAGATAGAAAGCTCCAAAGAGTTGTACAAAATGAAAGTTTTACAGGCAGAGGGGAATGGGAACAAGGAAGTTATACTAAGCAAAAAAAGTAGGTTGGTTATTACAAAGTTACTTTCCTTTCCTTTCCTTGAGATGGCAAGAGTAACTCAGACAGATTACCTAACTAGTGCTGATCAGGTGATTCCTGATTGACTGGTTTAAGATTCCATTTCCCAGAGAGCTGAAGCTGTAATTAAGTTTAAGTCTTGGCTGGCTACGTGTGGCTTAGCATAAGTGTCTCCATTTTGGGCCTGTTGTCTTGTTTTTAACACATTCTATTAATTTTCCTTACCTTAGAAACTCGATGATCACCCCTTACAACTGGTTACCATGAAGAATTAGGTTGATGAATATAGTAGCTGTCTTGGGTGGTTTTCCTTTGCTGCTGTAGACCTGTTTTACTAACAGTCCATTCCTTTTAATGTAAGGACCAATAGGGTGTTTTTTGGAAGTGGGTCTTGGTGTTGGTGGAACACAGAGGGAGCTAGGCTGTGGATCCCCACAACTACCAAAATAAAGGCTCTTCTAATCTCCAGGGAGAACACCTGCATTTATTCCTGGGTAAAGTTGCCTTCAACACTTTTGTTACACGTGTATTTTTTTTCAGCATCTGATATAAAGTCCAGAGTTTCCTCAAGCTTTGCTCTTTTATCTTGGGCTTGACAACCCACACTGGTTTGCTACCTAGACAACTTTCTTTTGAGAGTGGTTCTCAAGTTTTATTCAAGAAGTTAAAGCTTTCCTCTACTCTACAGAACCCGGGAATGGGGAGAGGGAGCATCCACATGGCCACCTGTCATGAATAAATGTTGTTAGTAGTTAACCTGCCTGGGGGCCCGAGGTCCACACCTGCTCCTTATATTGGTTGCTTCTCTGCTGCAGTTTGTTCAGAGCTCTTTCAGGAAAAACTACGCTTTCCTCTGCTCTCTTGGGTGAGTGTTTCCCCTGGTTTTTATTTTTTCCGTCAGTCTGTTTTTCAGCATGTTGGACTGTAGTTTTTCCATTTCATATTTTCCAACCTTGTTTTGGTTTTTCTGCTTCCCTTTATGTTTCTTTTTTGCTCTTTCATCAGGACCTTAAGAGATACAGAAGGTAAGCAGACAGACTGGTTGTCTTTGTTTGGTTCACAATATTTATATTGTAGCTTCTTTAGGAAAAAACCAAACTAAAACAAGAGAAAAATCTTGTTAGTCATGATGACACAGTTTTGCGAAGTGCTGATAAAGTGTTTTAGACTTTAGAGAAATATTTAGCTACTGGAAACTTGTGAAATACTAGTTTGTTCCTTTCCATTTCTGAGTAGTAGTCCACTGTAGGAATGTAACACATTTGTTCAGCAGTTCTCCTGTTGAAGGACACCTGGGATGTTTCCATGTTTTTGCCTATTATGAAATAGAGCAGCTATTAACATTCATCTACACTTATTTTTTTGTGAAAGTAAGTTATTTCTTTTTAATAAATACCCAGGAGGGGACTGCTGGGTCAAAGGGGAGTTTATTTTTACTAAAAAAGAAGGGGAAAAAAAGCTTCCAGATTGTCTTTCGGAGTTGTTTTACCATTTTACATTCAACCAACTATATATTGGTTGGTTGTTCCAATCAACAACCAGAGAGGTCTGGATATTTCACATTGTTGCTGACATTTGATGTTCGCAGTCATTTTAACAGACATTCTGATGGATGTGTGTAGTGTCTCATTGCAGTTTTAATTTGCATTTCCTTAGTGGCTAATCACGTTGACTGTGGTGCTTTGAGTCTACCTCATGTATGCATGGTTTCAGAGTCAGTCAGAGATTTCATCAGAATTTGTATATAGAATTTGGAGCTCCTCACCTCTATTTTCAGATCTAATATTTCAATTGAATTTTCTTTCAAATTTGCTATTCCTCTACTGATATTGCCTATGTTTACACTCATTACAAGCATATTTTCCTTTGCTTCAATGAACATAATCGAAAGTTATTTTAAAATCTTGGTCTGAAAATTGCAGCATCTGAATTAACTAGCAATCGCCATTTGTTGAGAGCTTTTTCTTGATACTAGGTCACATTTTCCTGTGATTAACTTGATTTTTGTCCTGAACATTGTGAATAGTATGTTTGGTACATTCTAGATTCTGTTATACTTCTCCAAGAATACAAATGTTTCGTTTTAGTTTATTAGACTTAAATTGCTGACTCATGCCTGCATTGAGTGGCAGTTTAGATTTCCACTCCATTCCTTAATCTTCGGTTGCAATCTGCTTTCAATTTGACCTTCATGTGCCTTGTTCAGGCACCATTCAGTGAACGCGGACTAAGTTAATGAAGGAATCAGGTTTCTCCTGTCTCTTCCCTTACTAGGGACTCCTTCCTCACTTTATAGCAGCTGTGGTTTCCTGGAGTTCCTTCACAAGGTTCCTTTAGCTTCATAGATTTCACATTTTTCTATTAGGCTTTTGGAACCCAGTGCTACCACTTTTGCAACTATGGTAGGAATCACTCCATGTTGATCAATTCTCCCAAGTTTTGCCGCCTCTCAAAAGAAAAAAAAAAGCCTACTCTTTTAAAGCTATAGCGCCCCCAGGGAGTGTTCTGTTATTTTTTCCTCCCAAATTATTAATAACTTACTTGTGAAAAGACCAGTGTGTTAAATGCTTAGTCCTCTGTGGCCGACAACAAATTCTGGCAGCAATTATGTATAAAGACTTTGCTATGTCAGACTAAAACCCTGTCATTTAAAGTGTCACAAATATCAGTTAGTTACTAAAGGGGCTAGCCATCCTAAAAGTATTTTTGTGGACCTTTCATCTTTCATTTGAACTATATTACTGAACCGGTGTCAAATGAATTCATGGTATTTGTGTACCTGCTATAGGCAACCATTCTATTAGTCCAACTATTTCAGCAGTCCTTTTCGTTTCTACAATTCTTATAAATGCTTAGACAAGTAAGGCATTTTAATAGAGGATATGTAGGTAAACTGGAAAAATGAATATTGTGTCTACTATGTAGTAAATATTTTGCTAGAGAAGTGAATCGTACATATCTAGTCCTGCCTAAGCTTATCCCAGCTACTGTATTTCTCCATGTGGCTCTGATAGCAAAAACCTCAGATTTTAAGTGCTCAAATATAACTTAAGCAGTATAAGTAAAAAATAGAAGCCAGTTACTACGTAATTGTCAAATTTTAAAGTTTTCATGGTAAATTAGTATTTTTTAATCAAGGTAAGTTGGAAGTTTAAGATATAATTATGGAGACAGAATGGGAGATGAAATAAGTGCATAAAATAAGTACAATATATAAAATTCCACATGCAAAAAATAGACATAATGATTTTCTTCATTTGTACGTAATATGGCATCCAGAATAAATATGCCTTGGGCTTCCCTGGTGGCACAGTGGTTGAGAGTCCGCCTGCCGATACAGGAGCAGGGTACACGGGTTTGTGCCCCGGTCTGGGAAGATCCCACATGCCGCGGAGCAGCTGGGCCTGTGAGCCATGTGAGCCTGCGCGTCCAGAGCCTGTGCTCTGCAACGGGAGAGGCCACAACAGTGAGAGGCCCACGTATCGAAAAAAAAAAAAAAGAATAAATATGCCTTAAATTTTGACACAGGTTAATATTTTATGAACCTTTCTCTAACCTGATTAAAATCAATTTCAAGAGTCAATTTTTCTTTATTTTCATTTTCGTATCAAATGGGTTTTATAACTTATGAATTAATAATGGCCCATCTACTCCAGATTTTAGAAATACTGTATATTATTTCTACTTAAATAAAATGAATCTTAGGATCCTTGTGATTATTTTATAGGTATATCATTTTTGTTATATATTTTGCAATAGATTGAATTTAAAACTGCAATTCTTTTGAGTTACTTTATTACTATATTGATACACTGAAAATCACACTAAACTTAATACAGATTGATAAAGTTCTTCTGTTTAATGAACTCCAAACATTCTTTACGGTTCAGTCTACTTTCACAAAGTCTTTCACATGTCCTTACTTCTTTGATACCACGCAACATCATTCAAGTGGTATTAAGCATGTGCTATCCTGTGACCTCAACCGTAGCATGAGTTTTATTTTTCACACCATATGTCCTATTGCCCTAAATAAACAATCTCAGGGAGATTACATTGTACTTTAAATTGTTTCTATAAAGAAACTCAAAACATATGTATACATAATCTGTTGACTACATACCAAAAAAATGAAATATACCTGTTTGAAAACATGAAATATCTATTTTTGTCTTAATAGAATAACATTTAATAGAAATGTTACATTTCTGAAGATATAAACAGTGAAAGCATTCCAGAATGTCTACACTGAATTTAACTAGATATATATATATATTTTGTTTTATTATGTCATCGTATGATTTTATTATGTATACATTTTAGGTTGTTGGCCGTTTTTGATTTGACTTTTTTGATAAATTTGCCACGTTACATTTTATATATTTAAAGTGCACAGTGTATTACTTTGTTAGCATCTTGTTCTCTTGACCCTTTATCATTCATTACATAATTACCTTTCTTATTACCATTTTTGGCTTGATCTATTTTGTCTGATATAAGTATGGCTATACCTGCTTTCTTTCAGTTAACATTTACTTGCAGTATCATCTTCCACCCCCTCACTTTGAATCTGTTTGCCTTTGGAGTTGAAATGAGTCTCCTAAGGCAGCATATAGTTTGCTCTTCAATCCATCCAGCCACTCTGTGCCTTTCGATTGGTGACTTTAACTCATTTATATTTAGGGTGATTATTGATATATAAGGACTCATTACTGTCATTTTATGTTTTGTTTTCTCGTTTTGTATCTCTATTGCTTGTTTTTACTTTGTGTTTCTGTTTGCCTTTTTGGGTTGGTAGCTTTCTATGATGATTTGCTCAGTTTCCCCTTTTGTGCTTTTGTTCTAGACTTTGGTTTTGTGGTTACCATGAGGTTTGAATAAACTGTCATAAGATGAAACAGTCCTTTTTCTATTGATAGCAGCTTATCTTCATTTGCTTATACAGGCTCCATCATTTTTCCCACCCCCTTTTATATTTTTGGTGTCACAAATTATCCTTTTTTATGCTGTGAGTTTGTTACTAAACTGTAGTAGCTATAGTTATTTTTAATGTTTTTTCCCTTTAAACCTCTATGCTATAATTGTTTAACATCCTACTCTAAAATAGTTACAATTTTCTGATTCTGTCTTTTATCACCTTATTCAAAGTTTTGTGTATTTTTGTCTTACTGCTTTAAGTAGAAAAGCTCCCTTCAACATTTCTTGTAAGGCAAGTTTAGTAGTGGTAAAATCCCTCAGTTTTTGTTTATCTGAGAAAGCTTTTATTTCCCTTTCATACCTGAAGGATAACTTTGCTGAATAAATTATTCTTTGCTGGAAGTCTTTATCTTTCAATACTTTCAATATGTCATTCCACTCTCTCCCAGTCTGTAGAATTTCTGCTGAGAAATTTGCTTATGGTCTAATGGGGGTTCATCTGTAGGTTTTTCCCTGACTGCCTTTAATAATCTTTTATCATTGACTTTTGGCAGATTCATTGTAATGTGTCTTGGAGGGGGTCTTTTCTCATTGAGATAGTGATCTGTTATCTTCATGGACTATATGTCTACTTATTCCCCTTGGTTTGGGAAGTTCTCAGCTATTATACCCTTGAATAACCTCTCTGCCCTCTTCTCTTCTTCTGGTATACCGGTTACTCTTAAGTTAGCTCTCCTAATGGAGTCTGATAGTTCTCATAAGGTTTCTTTACTTTTTTAAAGTCTTAGTTCTCTCTCCTATTCCACCAGAATCATTTCTAGATTCTTATCTTCCAGATTGCTTATTCGCTCCTCCACCTGATCTGTTTCCATGTGTTCCAATGCATTCTTCATCTCATATGTTGAGTTCTTCAGCTCCAGAATTTTTGTTCTTTATAATTTCAATATTTTTGGCAAATTACATCTGTTCACTAATTTTATTCCTGAGTTAACTGAACTACCTTTCTGAATTACCTTTCTGAGTTTTCTTGTAGCTCACTGAATTTCTTCATAACAGCTATTTTGAATTCTCTATCAGATGCCGATCTTCCATGACTTTGGCTGCTGGAAAATTGCCATTCTCTTTTCTGTGATACCATATTACTGTGATTCTTCATGGTATTTGATGAGATGTGCCTCTGCTGGCACATTTGAACTAAGGACACCTTTCCTTTTTATTTTTTTTAATTTATTTTTATTTATCTATTTTTGGCTGTGTTGGGTCTTCATTGCTCCATGTGGGCTTTCTCTAGTTGCGGCGAGCGGGAGGCTACTCTTCATTGTGGTGTGCAGGCTTCTCATTGCAGTGGCTTCTCTTGTTGTGGAGCACAGGCTCTAGGCACACGGCCTTCAGTAGTTGTGGCACGAGAGGTCAGTAGTTGTGGCTCACAGGCTCTAGAACACAGGCTCAGTGGTTGTGTCACAGGGCTTAATTGCTCCACGGCATGTGGGACCTTCCTGGACCAGGGCTCAAACTCGTGTCCCCTACATTGGCAGGTGGATTCTTAACCACTGTGCCACCAGGGAAGTCCCTAGGGACACCTTTCTATTTAGGAAAAGCTTCTTTACCTTGGGAATTAGAGGCGTTTCTCTTGTTTTCTAGCAAGTGGCACTATACCACATATTTTCTTTTGCTTGTTTTTAAAGGAGTTGCCTCCAGCTATATTTGTGAGTGCACACTTTCCACCCTCTGCTCCTTCTGCCAGAGGGGTTGTGGGTGCCATTGTCCTTGCTTGTACCACAGAGGTCACCAGTTCTGTTGCTGCTAACAAAATTGCCAGGGTCACAGGCACCACCACCATTGCTGGGGTCACCAGGATTGCAGGCACCATAACCACTTCTGGGGGAGCTAGGGTTGCAGGTGTTGCCACTGCTGCCAGGGATGCCAGGGTCATAGGTATCACTGCTATTCCTGGAACTGGGACTGTGGGAACCACCACCACTGCTCCTCCAGTTCCACCACTGCTCCTCCAGTTCCACTACTCCTCCAGTTATACCACCTCCATGAGGTCCAATCCACCCACCTTCAGATGTACAGATCAATAGACATATAACATTTTATAAGTTTAAGGTGTATGTATTGATTTGATAAATTTATATATTGCAATATGATTACCATCAAAGCATTAACTAACACATCTATAATACTGCATAAGTATCACTTCTTTTTTGTGGTGAGATCATTTAATATCTAGTCTCTTAGCATCTATGAAGTATATAATGCAGTATTGTTGGCTATAATTACTATGCTATGCATTAGATCTCTAGAACTTATTCACCTTCTAATTGCAATTATGTATCCTTTAATAACATCTTCTGATTTCCCTGCCCTCTCCAGCCCCTGGTAATCAACATTCTACTCTCTGTTTCTACAAGTTTGGCTTTTTTAGATTCCATATATAAGTGATATCATACAGACTTTGTCTTTCTCTGACTTATCTCATTTAGCAATATGTTTTGTTAACGTTGAATTGGTAGTAAGCTGAGGTAACAGTTTAGAAGTCAAGGTTAGATTAGACATGACATAGGGCAAAGAGACAAAAATATGTCATTTCTGGAGAAAAGACTCAAAGAAGGTAAGAACCATATCTAGATCCAGAGATAGATGTTAGTCCTATTCCATAGTATTGCAGCAAGCTCAATATCCAATAGATATTTCCCTGGGAGAGAAATTAGTAGGATAAAGTACAAGGTCATTTTAAGGTTTTTGTCTTTTGAATATCTTACAGACTCAATTTTATTTTCTATTTCAGCATTTGCCAGATGGGTTAATGGTAATTAATGGTAATGGTAATTCAGCAAGAGTTGCATGAATTTATATACATTATAAATGTATTACTATTCTTGAAATATTAAGTGAATATTTTGGTTAATAAATATATAGTATGTTTAAAGAAATGAATCTATATACTTATTATTCATAATGTGTTCCTTCAATCAGCTGAATCTGAAAATTCAAATGCTAGCATGGTAAATGGCTGAAATATTTTGGTATTTAAAGGGTTCCATGCTCAAAATGTGTGGAAAACAATTATTTTAAGTGAATTTATTTCTTATGTTATTTAGTTACCTATATAAAATTAACACTGTAAAGGAATTTTAGAGATCTCATTGATGGACATTTTGTAAAATATACCTCTTTAAATAACAAAACAAAACATGATGATTTAGACATATTGGTTCTATCTGCTGCCAACCTGAGTACCGTAAAGATATTTGTTCTCTGAAAGTGTCTGATGACATTTTAAGAAAAATGGCTTACCCTTTTGATATTGAGTAATCTTTCTTCTGAAAACCCTTTTCTATCATAAAACAAGGACCCCATTTAGAGACAGTTCCCTACATCAGGTTCTACAAGAGAATGATGATGATCAATATACAGGGAGAGATCTAAATATGGTTTTTCATGAGTATATTCAATCAGCAATTGCTCACAACAGCATTATATATTTTCCAGACTAAGGCATCACTGTTGTTCAGAGAACACAAAAAATAGTTTTGATCTAACTTCTTAGAAATACAAAGTTTATTTCAAAAAAATCCTTATGAAAATAACTACTAGTTTCATGTACTAGCTGGTTAAATTATAGTATCATAACAGAGAGGTATGTGTGTATTACACAAGATCTGTCCTCATATTTATCCCATTTAGAACTGTGCCATATGTACAAACATAACATAGAGAGCTGTACTCTGAAACTCACAGAAGAACCTTATTGATTCTTTATAATATGTAAAAACAGCACATTAAATTCTAAATTATAAGTGTACTGTTAAATATATATTGCTTGCATTTAAAGTCTCGATAGTTGCTAACTGAAACTTGAATATTATAAAACAGAAGTGTCTTTATCCTATAAAACCTCTCACAGGCTTTGTTTTAATGAAAATATTATTGGAGTTATTCTTCACTGATACTCCTATCTTCTCTTCATCCCACATTTCCATTCTCAGTAATTTAAGCCACATATTTGCTTTTGATTCCTTTCTTTCCTTTATCTACTCTCATCCTAAACAACTAAATTATGAAATATTCCTTGTTCTACTTTCTTAATATTTCTGGAATCTATACCTTTTCTCCTTCAAGCCAATAGTTAGCTAAGCCCATGATCTCTAGCTTAGTTTACTTCAACAGCCTATGAGCTGGGCTACCAGTCATTTGTAAATGAACTCTTCTGATTCACTCTCTGTATTGCATTCATTCACTCATTCATTTATCTAGTATCTAATATATACTATGGGACCAGACACTGTTTTGTGTGTATGGTTAATCTTTCTAAAACTCAGTTAATCATATTATTATCTTCTTTAAAACTCTTCAATGAGCTCATCTTTTTCTATGAAATCCAATTATTTAAATTATTTATCTCCTCATTAATTTACTATTTCTCATTACTGGTCCATTGCAAATGTTTAGACGCCTTCTCTGGCTAAGATCTCCCTTTTACCTAATACTTTGTCAAGACTCTTATGTCCTCCCATAGTATTCATGAAGAGCACTCATCATACAGTATTGTAAGTACTTGACTAAAATGTCTCATCTCTTGAAAATAAGCTCCTTGAAAATAGACAATGTGCATTAGTATTAATTACATGTAAAGTATTTAGTAAAAGCATGGGGACAATAGAATCTCAATAAAGAATAACTGAACAGTCCTGATCACCTGAGTATTACAGTATATGCTAAACTTAATTTTCCACCATTTATGTCAGACTTCTGAATCTCAAATACAATATTAAAAATACAGATCCAAAAACATATTGGGCAAAACCTAGTCACTTTTTTCTGGAGTATCTGAAACATTCAGGCAGAACTGTAAACCAAGAGGTATACAAACCTCATAAGAAAGACAAAGGGAAAGCCTTGTGAGTGACAGATTGTTCACACTTTGGATGTGACCTAGGAAGTCATATGTATTCTGGCAGCATATTATGAAAATTCATTCTTCAATATTCTTATGTTGTAATTTTTATACAACATCCCATATTGTATACTAATAAGCAAACATCGTATCATTTAACTTTTCTGTACCATATTTATGACCATCTCTTCATTAGACCACTGTGAACTCACATCGATTTGTGTCCAGTAAGACTGACACAAAGATCCCAGGTCTAAATTCATATGAGAATTGAATTCTAGAATTCAATTGATTGTTGATTCTAGAATATCAAGGTGACAGCTGGACTCATTCATATAAACTTTGAGGTGAGTAATGGAAAATAAAATGTTTTAGTGAAATGTGTCCTCTCTCCCCTGTTTTAAGGTGTTTTGGGTGACTGTGTGCTGGCTTTATGATGTGTCAACTTGGCTGAACAATATTCCCCAGAATTCTCTTCCTAGTATATTTCTAATTAGAGTAGGCTACAGGGAATATTTTATTGACATAGTTAAAAGAAACGTGACAGTAGTAATTTTTTACCATATGCACACCTTCTCCTGGTTATTCAATCAAACATTACTCTATGTGCCACTGTAAAGGGATTTTATAAATATTAAAGTCCCTAATCAGTTGATTTTAAGTGAATCAAAAGAGAGCATCCTGCACACACCAAACTTAATCTGTTGGTATTTATTTATTTAGTATAATTGACCTACAACACTGTTAGTTCCAGGTGAACAACATAGTGATTTGATATTTCTACACATTACAAAATGATCACCATGATAAGTTTACTTACTACCTGTCACCATACAAAGAGATTAATATTGACTATATTCCCCTAGCCAGACATTTCATCCCTGTGACTCATTTATTTTGTAACTGAAGTTTGTACCTCTTAATTTTTCTCAAATATTTTCCTCATCCCACCATCCTCCTCACCTCTGGCAACCACCTGTTTGTTCTCTCTATGTACAACTCTGTTTTATTATGTTGGTTCTTTTGAATTCCACATAAGTGATTTCATACCATATTCATCTTTCTCTGACTTATTTCACTTAGCATTATGCCCTCTCCATCTATCCATATTGTTGCAAAAGGCAAGATTTCATTTTTTTATGGCTAACTATATAAATGTACCACATCTTCCTTATCCATTTATCTATCAAAGGTAGCATCCACATTTTGGCTATTGTAAATAATGCTGTGATGAACACTGGGGTGTGTTTATCTTTTCAAATTAGTGTGTTTGTTTTCTTCAGAAAAATACCCAGAAGTGGAATTTCTGGATCAATTTTTAAGTTTTTGAGGAACCTCTCTATTGTTTTCCATAGTGGCTGCACCAATTTTGCATTCCTACCAACAGTGCACAAAGATTCCCTTTTCTCCACATCCTCACCAACACTTATTTATCTTTTTTATAATATCCATTCTGACAGATGTGAGGTAATATTTCATTGAGGCTTTGATGTGCATTTCCCTGATAATTACTAAGGTTGAGCATCTTTTCATATGTCTGTTGGCCACCTGTATCTCTTCTTTGGAAAAAATGTCTATTCAGGTTCTCTGCCCATTTTTTATACAGATTGTTTTTTAATACTGAGTTGTGGGAAGTGTTGTGTATATTTTCGATATTAATCTCCTATCAGATATATCATTTGAAAAATATTTTCTCCCATTCAGTAAATCAGAAGGTGTGATACTTCCAGCTTTGTTCTTCTTTCTTAAGGTTATTTTGGCTTTTTGAGGTTTTTTGTGTTTCCATACAAATTTTAGAATTATTTGTTCTAGGCTTGTGAAAAATGCCATTGGTATTTTGATAAAGATTGCATTGAATCTATAGATTGCCTTGGGTAATATGGTCATTTTTAACAATATTCTTCTAATCAACAAGCATGGTGTGGCTTCACATGTTTTTGTTGTCTGTATTTTATGAATGTCTTATAGTTTTCTGAACACAAGTCTTTTGCCACCTTGGATAGTTTTATTCCTAGGTATTTTATTTTGATGCAATTGTGACGGATTTCTGTATTTTGTATCCATTAAATTTACCGAATGCTTCTACTAGTTCTAATAGTTTTGAGTGGAGGCATATTTGGAATTTCAATATGGCATCCTGTCATCTGCAAACAGTGGCAGTTTTAAATCTTCCTTTCCAATTTGAATTCCTTTTATTTTTCTTGTCTTATTGATGTGGCCAGGAATTCCAATACTATGTTGAATAAAAGTGGTGAGAGTGGGCATCCTTGTCTTGTTCTTGATCTTAGAGGAAATTCTTTCAGCTTCTCATCACTGAGTCTGATGTTAGCTGTTGGCTTGTCATATATGGCCTTTATTATGTTGAGATATGTTCCCTCTATACCTGTATTGTTGAGAGTTTTTATGAAATGGATGTTAATTTTGTCAAACGCCTTGTCTGAATCTACTAGGATGATCATGTGATTTTTCTCAATTTGTTACTGTGTTTTATCACACTGAGTTTTGGATATTGAACCATCCTTGCATCCCTGGGATAAATCTCACTTGATTAGGTTTTATGGTCCTTTTAATGTATTATATATTTGGTTTGCTAATCTCTTGAGGATTTCTGCATCTTTATTCATAAGTGATTATTAGCCTGTAACTTTCATTGTGGCATCTTTTTCTTGTTTTGGTATCAGGGTGATGCTAAACTCATAGACTAAGTTCAGAAGCATTCTTTCCTCTTCCTTTTTTTGGAGTAGTTTGAGAAGGATAGGTGTTAAATCTTTTTTAAATGTTTGGTAGAGTTCACTTGTTAAGCCTTCTTGTCCTGGGCTTTTGTCTCTTTACAGTTTTTGGATTACTGATTCAATTTCATTACTAGTAATTTGTTCATATTTTCTATTTCTTTCTGATTCTGTCTTGGGAGATTGTATATTTCTAGTAATTTGTCCTTATCTTCTAGTTTGTCCATTTCATTGGTGTATAAATCAACTAATTTGTAATAATCTCTTATGATCCTTTGTATTTCTCTAGTACATATTGCAACTTCTTTTTTCTTTCTGATTTTATTTGGCCCTCTTTTTTTCTGATGAGTCTGGCTAAAGGTTTATCAATTTTATTTATTTTTTCTAAGAACCAGCTTTTAGTCTCATTCATCTCTTCTTTTGTTAAATCTCTATTTCATTTATTTCTGCCCTGACTTCAACATTCCTTTCTTTCTAACTTTGGGTTTTATTATTTTTCTAGTTCCTTTAGGTGTAAAGTTAGGTTGTTTGACATTTTACTTGTTTCCTGAGGTAGGCTTGTATTGCTATAAACTTCCTTCCTAGACAGTTTATCCTGTGTCCCATATATTTTGAATCATTGTGTTTTCACTGTCATTTGTCTCCAGGTATCTTTTAAATTTCCTGTTGATTTCTTCAGTGATCCACTGGTTGTTTAGTAGCATATTGTTTAGCCTTCATGTGTTTGTGTGTCTTACAGTTGATTTCTAGTCCCACAGTGTGTCAGAAAAGATGCTGTAGATGACTGCAATCTTCTTAAATTTATTGAGGCTAATTTTGTGGCCTACCACATGATCTATCCTGAAGAATGCTCCAAGTGCACTTGAAAAGAATGTGTATTCTGGTTTTGGATGGAATGCTCTCTCTATATCTATTAAGTCAATCTGATCTCATGTGTTGTTTAAGGCCAGAGTTTCCTGACAGATTTTCTCTCTGGATGATCTATCCATTGATGTAAGTGGTGTGTTAAAATCCCTGACTATTGCTATATGACTATCAACACCTTCTTCTGTTTATTAATATTTGCTTTATGTATCTAGGTGCTCCTATATTGGGTGCATATATGTTTACAATTATATCTTCTTGTTAGATTGATCCCTTTATCTTTATATCATGTACTTCTTTGTCTCTTGTACCATCTTTGTTTTAAAGTCTATTTTGTCTGATACACGTATTGTTACCCCAACTTTGTATCCATTTCCTTGAAATACCTTTTTCCATCTGCCGATTTTCAGTCTGTGTGTGTCTTTAGATCTGAAGTGAGTCTCTTGGAGACTCAAATATACATGGATCTTGTTTTTTATCAATTCAGGCACTGTATGCTTCTGATTGAAGTATTTATTCCATTTACATTTAAAGTAACTATTGATAGGCATGTAATTATTGTCATTTTGTTCATTGTTTTCTGGTTGTTTTGTAGATTTTTTTTCCTTTTTATTTTACTCTCTTCCTATGTTTAGTGTTATGTTTGGATTACTTTCTCTTTTTTTCTGTATGTATTATAGTTTTTTGATTTCTGGTTACCATGAGACTCATATATATAACTTCTTAAATATATGTGATTAAAGTTGATGCTTTCTAAATTCAAACACATTCTAACCACCCTACATTTTACTCTCCTCTTAAGTTTAATGCTTTTGATATCATATTTTATATCTTTTTATGTATCCCTTAACTACATATATGCATATAGATGATTCTACTACTTTTGTCTTCTAATCTTAATACTAGCTTTATAAGTGGTTGACCTACTACCTTTACTGTATGTTTGCCTTTACCAATAAGATTTTTCCTTTCATAATTTTCATATTTCTAGTCATGGTCTTTTCTGCTTAGAAAGATCCCTTTAACATTTCTTTTAAAGCCAGTTTAGTGGTGCTGAACTCTTAATTTTCCTTTTTTGTAAAACTCTACCTCTCCTTCAAACCTGAATGATAGACTTGCCAGGTAGATTATTCTTGGTTGTGGGTCTTTTCTTTTCTTCACTTTGATATATTATGCCACTCCCTTTTTGCCTGCAGAGTTTCCACTGAAACGTCAGCTTACAGTCTTACAGAAGTTCTCTTGTATGTAACTAGTGCTTTTCCCTTGCTGCTTTTAAGAGTCTCTCTTTGTCTTGACTTTTGCCATCTTAATTACAAGTTGTGGACCTCTTTGGGTTGATATTCTTTGGGACTCTCTGTGAGTCCTGGACATGGATGTCTGTTTCCTTTCCCAGATAAGGTAAGTTTTCAGCTATTACCTATTTAAGTAGATTTTCTGCCCCCTTTTCTGTCTGTTTTCTTTCTGGGACCCCTACAATGTGTATGTTAGTGCACTTGATGTTGCTCCAGAGGTCTCCTAAACTGCCCTCATTTTTTAAAATTCTTTTTTCTGTTCAGCTTGGGTGATTTCCATGACTCTATTTTCTAGTTTGCTGATTTGTGCCTCTGTATCACCTAATGTACTGTTGAGTCCTTCTAGTGTATTTTTTATTTATTATTTCATTCTTAAGCTATGTTTGGTTCTTCTTCATATTTTCTAACTCTTTTTTAAACTTATACTGTGTTCATCCATTCTTCCCCTGAATTCACTGAGCATGATTATGATGAGCTTTTATTGGGTAGATTACTTATCTCCACTTTGCTTAGCTCTTCTGTGGCTTTATCTTGTTCCTTCATTTGGGACATATTCCTCTATTGCCTCTTTTTGACTAATTCTGTTTTATTTCTATTTATTAGGAATGTCAGTAACATTTCTGATCTTGGAGAAGTGGCCTTATGTGGGAGACATCCTATGGAGCCCAGCAACACACTCGTCTCTAGTCACCAGAGCCCTGTGCTCTAGGGGTGTTCCCTATATGGACTGTGTGTGGCCTCTTCTTTTGTGGCAGGGATGATTACTGTGGGTGTGCTTGTAGGTGGGCTAAGGTCCCAGCATTAATAGTCTAGAAAGAGGACTCCAAAATGGTGCTTACCAGCACCAGTGTCCTCATATTGGAAGAAGCTCCTACAAACGGTTGCCACCAGTGTCTATGTCCCCAAACGGTCCCATTGGCCTCTTGCCTCTCCAAGAGGCTTCTCCAAGATCTCCAAGTAGGTCTGAACCAGGCTCCTTTCAAATTACTGCCTCTGCACTAGGTCTCAGAGTGTGTGTGTGTGAGACTTTGCATATGCCCTTTAAGTACAGAGTCTCTGTTTCCTACAGTCCTCTGGCCCTCATGAAAGTAAACCCTGCTAGCCTTCAAAGCCAAACACTCTGGAAGCTAATATTTCCAATGCAGACCCACTGGACTGGGGAGCCCAATGTTGAGCCAGAACCCCTCAGTCTTTGGGGAAAGCCTCTGGAATTGTAATTATCCTTCTGTTGGTGGGTCGCCTACCTGGGGGTATGGGCCTTGACTGTACTGTCTCCACCCCTCTTACCTGCCTTGTTGTGTTTCCTTCTTTTTATCTTTAGTTGTAGAAGATCTTTCCTGCTAGTCTTCAGGTCATTCTCATTGATACTTCCTCTGTAAATCGTTTTAAATTTCATGTGTCCATGGAAGGAGGTAACATCAGTGTCTTCCTACTCCACCATCTTGGCCACTGCCCTCTGTTGGAAGAACATTAAAAGAGGGCTTAGCACTTCCCTGATCAAAGACTACAAACAGAAGCTGGATCTGCAATTTCTCTCCTTTTCAGTGGATCTTCCTTTCTGGTTGCCCAGCTGTGCACAGTAAGCTTCAGCTCATCTCATGGCATTTCATCCTGCTCATGATCTACCTTTTCTGGCTGCCTGCCCTGTAGACTTTAGGGCTTGTTTAGCCAGCCCCCACAACTGCATACAGTAATTCCTCACAATAAACAAACAAATATATATATTCACTTTCCTACTGACTCTGTTTCTCTGGATGAGCCCTGACTAGTACACACTAGCTTAAAAATATGACAACTCAACTGTCCATATCTATAATTACTCGTTAGCTTTAATATATTTTAAGAAACATGCCAGGTATGCTTTTTGCCTCTTAGCAAGAATTTAAAGAGTAAACATATCAGGTATCTGGCTTACAAGAAGAAGTAGTATTGCAACTGTAGATCTCAAAGTCTAATCTTAGATTTTTTTAAGGAATGGTAAGTAGCTATATGATTTATGTAGCTTCTGTAATATAATGGCCAGAAGTTTCCAGGCCAAAATCTAAGAGCTTCAGTGATTTATATGAAACAAGAGTAAGAAACAGAACTAAAAAGTGCTTTAACTCTCACTAGGATGACTTGCCCTGAAGAAGTGATCTGATATAGGAACTACCATATAAGAGGAATTATCCTGAAACTTTACAGAATTTGCTTATTCTAACAGTTTTTTAGTGGAATCTTTAGGGTTTTCCATGTAATAGTATGTCATCTCCAAAGAGAAACAATATTATTTCATCCTTTCTGATTTGGATGTCTTCTTTTTCTTCCCTAATTGCTCTGGCTAGGATTTCCAGCACTATGTTGAATAAAGATGGGCACACTTGTCTTGTACATATCTTAGAGGAAAAGCTTTCAAACTTTCCCATTGAGTATGATGTTAGCTGTGGGTTTGTCATATGCAGCTTTTACTATGTTGAGGTATGTTCTTCCCAATATGTTCAGAGCTTTTATCATGAAAAGGTGTTGAATTTTGTCAAATACTACTTCTGTATCTATTTAGAGAATCATATGATTTTTATACTTCTTTCTATTAAGGTGGTGTATGGAGTTTATTGATTTATATAGGTTGAGCCATCCCTGCATTCCATGGATAAATCCCACTTGATCATGGTGTATGCTCATTTACATATGCTGTTGAATTTGGTTTGCTAGTATTTTGTTTGGAATTTTTCCATCTATATTCACCAGGGATATTGGCCAGTGGTCTTCTTTTCTTGTAGTCTTTATCTGACTTAGGTGTCAGAGAAATTTTGTCTTTGGGAACAGAGAACACTTTGGGAGTATTCTCACCTCCTCAGTTTTGGGGTGGAGTTTGAGAAGAATTGGCATTAATTCTTTAAATGTTTGATAGGATTCACCAGTGAAGCTACTTGGTCCTGGGCTTCTCTTTGTTGCTAGGGTTTTGATTACTGCTCAATCTCCTAAGTCATTATTGGTATGTTCAGATTTTGTATTTTTCATGATTCAATCTTAGCAAATTTATCCATTTCTTCCAGCTTATACAATTTATTGTCATATAATTGTTCATAGTAGCCTCTTATATTTTGTATTTCTGTGGTGTAAACTGTAATTTTTTCTCTTTCATTTATAATTTTGTATATTTGAGTTCTTTTTTTCTTGGTTATATTTATTTCTGCTCTAATCTTTTATTTCCTTTCTATTGCTAACTTTGGAATTAGTTTCTTTTTCAAATTCCTTGAGGTATAAAATTTGATCATTTATTTGAGGTCTGTTTCTTAACATAGGCATTTACCATTGTAAACTATCCTTTTAGAACTGATTTTGCTGCATCCCATAAGCAATTTTATTGTTTTCATTTTCATGTGCCTCAAGTTACTTTCTGATTTCCCTTTTGATTCTTTCATTTACCCACTAGTTTTTCAAGGTTGTGTTTTAATTTTCAAGTATTTGTACGTTTTTCCATTTTCCTGTTATTGACTTCTTGTTTCATATTATGATCAGAAAAAAACAACTGGTAGGATTACAGTCTTCTATAAATTTATTAATATTTGCTTTGTGGCCTAAAATATGATCTAGAGAATGTTCTGTGTGCCTTGAAAAGTACGTGTATTGTGGTGCTGTTGTCTAGAATGTTCTATATATGTCTTTTAGGTCTATTTGGTGTAAAGTGTTATTCAGGGCCACTGTTTACTCATTAATTTTCTGTCTGGATGATCTACCCAATATTGAAAGCAAGGTATTGAAATCCCCTATTATTATATTACTGTCTATTTCTCTCTTTAGTTCTGTTAATATTTGCTTTTTATATTTAGATGCTCATTGCATTCTTCAATTCCAGAATTAGTTGCTCTATGGTTTCTACTTCTTTATAAAACTTCTCATTCTATTAGTGCATTTTTTCCTGATTTTATTTAGTTGTCCATCTGCGTCCTCTTGCATTTCATTAAGTTTCCTTAAGACGTCTGACAAAGAATTCAAAACAGTTAATTTGTAGAACTCCATTTCTTTAGGGTAAGTTACTAAAGCTTAAAAGTTTCCTTTGGCAGTATCATATTTGCCTGTTTCTTCACGATCAATGCACTCTTGCATTGGTGAGCAACTCCTCCCAGGCCCTTAGTAAATAGTGCTAGTGACAGGACCATGGCTAATGGGGCTGTAGCCTACTCCTTAGGGGTACAGAGCTGTTTCTGGGTCTTTAATTGAGACCACAGTTGGCAAGTCAGCCTCTTGGGTGCAGGCATGCCTTCTCAAAATGGATTTCCTAAGTTTTGGACTCCACTGAAGTTTCACAACTTCCACCTAGATCCCAAAGCTCCTACAAAGGCACTTTTGCCCATTTATGGTTGCCAAGTTATTGTTGCTGAGGTGAGATATCAATGAGAACCTCTTTTTCCTCCATCTTGCTCACTTCAGCTATTTTTCTTCCCTGTCATTTTGTCTTCTATCTTTTCTCTTCAAAAAAGAGAAAAGAAAACTGTTTCAATTTCTTTCCATTTTCTTTCCTTTTATCAAGATGACCAAGATAGAAGAGGCAAATATGACTGAGGTAAAAGTAACTGGCAGGACTGGGGAATGGTTAAACAAAGGGGTCATGAAAAAAATAAGTAAATTTATTAAGGATAATGGATACCAGCAGGGAATTAAAACATGAGAAAGATGAAGACAAGAATGAAGCCTGTGGCATTTGATTGGACTTGGATAAATTGGTGTGAGCTGTGTGTTAACAAATGGATATGAATAAACAAAGAAATAGATATAGGTCTCTTTGTGCATGTGTGTGTATCTTAGCTCTGTCTAATGAAAATACCTGGAAGCTATGAGCACATTTAATATCTAAGTTTTTAAAATAAAAGTTTCAAAAGCAGTAATAACAAACAGGAACTAGTATTGGGAATGAATAAAGTAGGGAAAGATCATTTTTACAGTATAATCACAATTAAGAAGTTCTACATAAATAGAATGAATTGTAGAATCAGAAACAAATAAAAATTTGGTAAACATAACAGTCCTATTTTTTCAGGCGACTATCCTCAGTGGATACTAACACTCATGGATGAAAATGTGTTGAGAAACATACTATATAGTCTTAAAATATCTCTCACAATTCCAATCAAAATTATGGAACATTTTTGTTTTCGTAGAAATTTACAAACTTATTCTAAAATTTATATATAAGTGGAAAGGGTCCACAAATCTAAGATTGGTTTGAAGATGATAAAGAAAGCTGGATGTTGTACAGTGACAGGCAAATCTGTAGTAATTAAGAGAATGTGGTACAGGTGCAAGGAAAGACAAATAGCTCAATGGAGCAAAGAGAGAAACATACTGACTCCTATTGTCACCTGGTTTACGTCCAAGTGACACTGCATTGAAATGAGGAAAGGTGTTCTTTTTTAAATAAATGGTACTGGGTCAGTTGGAATCTGTGTGAAAAATACATCTTTTCCTCCACAACACACAAATAGCAATTCAGATAGATCATAAAACTAAATTTGAAAGTTAAAACAATAAAGCTTTTAGAAGTTAACACAGGCAAATATCTTCAAGACCCTAGATAGACAATAATTTATGAGTAAGTATATAAGAAACAAAATATTAAAGAAAAGATAGATTAATTATATGTCAAAAATTAAGAGATTCTGGGACTTCCCTGGTAGCTCAGTGGTTAAGAATCCGCCTGCCAATGCAGGGGACACAGGTTTGAGCCCTGGTCCGGGAAGATCCCAAATGCCATGGAGCAATTAAGCCCGTGTGCCACAACTACTGAGCTTGCACTCTGGAGTCCGGGAGACACAACCACTGAGCCCAGATGCTGCAACTACTGAAGCCCACAGGCCTAGAGCCTGTGCTCTGAAACAAGAGAAGCCACCACAATGAGAAGCCTGCACACCACAATGAAGAGTAGCCCCCACTCGCTGCAACTAGAGAAAGCCCGCATGCAGCAACGAAAACCCAACGCAGCCAAAAAATAAATAAATACAATTACTAAAAAAGATTCTGACCATCAAAAGACATTAAGAAAGTGAAAATTAGGCCACAAAATGACAGATATTTGCAATATGTAAAAACAACAAAGGATATATGCAAGTCCATAAAAACTGCTACAAATCAATAATAAAAAAGCAGACATGCCAGCAAAGTCAAAAACTTCACAAAAGAGGATAAACAAATGACAGACAGCATATGAGAAAATATGCATCATTAGTCACCAGAGAAATGAAAATTAGATACCACTACCAGAGGGCTAAAACAAAATAACAACAACCGATTATACCAATTATTAGTGATGATGTGGAGAGCTAGAACTTTTCTGTCCTACTGGTGGGGCTGTAAATTAGAAATCCACTTTGGAAAATAGTTTGCAGTATTTACTAAAGCTGAAAATATTCATACTACCACTCATCAATTCTATTCCAGAAATACATATACTTGTGCATCGAAGAGCATGTACAAAAATTTTTGTAGCATCATTATTTGTAATATCTCCAAACTAGAAACAATCAAAATGCCCATCAATAATGAAATGTAAAAGTACGGTTTGCTATATCCATATAGTGGATACCATTCAATGAACTGCTCCTACAGGCAACAACAGGAATGAATCTCACAGACATAATATTGAATAAAATAAACCAAGCACAAATGATACATGTCGTTAGATTCTATTTATGTAATATATAAAACATTCAAATTTCATCTATAGTGATATATGTCAGAATATTTTGCTTGGAGACATCACTGATAGACTTCTGGTATACTGATAATGTTCTAGATCTTGATCTAGGTGACAGTTATATAGGTGAGTTCATTTAGTAAAACTCATAGAGATATATGCTTAATATTTTTGCATTTTACTGGATATAGAGTACGCTTCAATAGAAAAAATTAAATAGACAAGAAATCAAGCCCCAATTCATGCAGTTTGGTCAGCTTCATTGCAATTTGTGGCTCCAAGACTGACAGAACTAAGCCAGTAGAAATCTTCTATTTCTTTTAATAAGTTAAAGAAGCTGTTATAATACTTTTGAAAATAAATATCAAAAAGATAAAACACAAACTGACAGCAGTGTGCGATGCTCAACATTTATTTAAGAAAAGTTTTAAAATTTTATGTCTCAGAATTTTAAGATTAGCACATTCATACTCAAAGAGAGGCTGTAACCTGGACTGTGTTTTTATACACAAGATAGAAATCCAGGGCGAAAAGGTGGAAAGGAATCACAGAGTGTCATATTAAAGTTCTGATCACTTACTGTTTGACTGTTTATATTTCATTTTATGATAATACACGTAAAAGATCAATTGTTCTAGAAACAGGAAGATAAATGCTTATTTTATCAAATATAAAGAAAACATTATAACTGTGCTAGATTATCTCTTCTATACCTGTCTCTAACATAATCTTGCTAAGGATAAAAACTAATTTTTCTGGAATCTTCTTCCCTGTAAGCTCTAGGTCAGAATTTGCCAATGAAAGTAATTTGTGTGAGATACGGAAGGGAGAAGTGAAGCAAAAGCCATTGTTTTCAGAGATCAGTCATAGTGCCTTAATCAGAGTGAAGCTGCAGATGACTTTACAAGCTCACACTGTCCCACTGTGGCAGACTTCACAGAATTCTTCATGAGCTCTCTCTTCATGCTCCCACCTTTTGGCTAGACACATCGCATAACTGGATTTCTATTTGAACACCAGCTTTTCCTCTTGCTCAAGTGCTTTAGGCTCTAGTTGTTATTGTCTCACTGATCATCCAGCTGTAGCATTTCAGATGTTCATACTAGCCTTTCCTGCTTTTGTATAAGCTCTAATTCATTTTATTAAACCCCTCACTCATATAAAAGTTGAATGGCTCAGTTTTGTTAACTGAGAAGCCACTTTGATATTTTACACATTGAAGTTTTCCAACTTTACTGCCACATTCACATTTTTTAAGTTAAAGAACAGGATAACTTACTGACATGTTATTTAAGCACTTCAAAACAATTTAAAGAGATGTAATTTATAATAAGCACAATGTACCAATGTTAGCAGTGAAAGCATATTTTCTATATTCTACATGCAAAACTTAGACTTTATTAACTTTTAATTAATGTAACAATCTTCTTATTCATAAAGGTAGACTGCTTCCTTTATCACTCTGAAAGTCTTCGGAAACTTTACCAGGTAGTTAACAAACTTGAGTTACCGAAACAAGAAAGATTTTTTTTTAATTCTTGTACTTCGTGAAGGTTAAAGAAATAATTTTGGTTTTAAAATATATTTTATGAAGCATAATGGTTATAGAGACTAAGATTTTGCAATGTTAGCATTTTGCAATGGTAGAAAGATGATAATTAGCAAAGGTCAAAAACTGTTCTTATTTATGATTAGCTGCAAATAAAGTAGGAATTTAAATGTGTTATCTGAATACCTTTGGACAATCAGATATTCATTGGTAAGAGTTTACTCCTTAGTGATAAAATAGTCTCCAAATAGATGTGATGAAAATACTATCTTTGAAGTAATTTTTGATGAAATCTGATAAAACTCAATTATAGAAAACTGCATTATTTGAGTAAAAAATTAATGAGGAAAGTGAAAGTTGCCCAAAGACACAGAATATGCATTTGAATCTTATGATCACAGGCAGGCATTATCTATTCAAGTTCTCACAATAATTCTTGTTTCCATAAAGGGAAGAGGAAAAAATTATATAAAGAAGAAGTGGAAAATAACATCTATTTAGGGCTGTCTACAAACGATTGCACAGCTTCTTTACATATGCTATTTCACCTTTTAATAACGTAATTATTTAAAATAGATATTATTATCATTGCCATTTTATGAATTAAGGAATTGTGGTTCATAGCTCATTCAGTTGAGAGTTGGTAAAGGTGAACTTAGGACTACCTTGTATAAGAGCCTGTTGGAAATTTTTTAAATTAGTGTGACAAAGATAAATTTTATTCCTGTGAACACACTAATATACAGTGTGTTCTGGAGTGAAGGAGGAATCACTTTCTAATTCTGTAACCTTGAACAAGTTATTAACCCTGAGATAACACAAAGGATTCCATTTCCAAATCAGACTTACATGATTTGAAGATCTTTTCCAATATAAACCTCTCCTAATAATTTCAAAATAATTTTATTAGTACTTTCTGTTTAAAGATATCAAAGAAATCTAGAAGCATTAATAGGGCAGTTAAGTAATAAAGTTAAACAAGAAAGGGAGCAAGAAAGTCACCAAAGGAATCTTAGTAAATACAGCATAAAATAATTTGACAGTAGAACATATATTTATGTTAATAAGTGGAAATGGGTTTATTAAATTTTTTAAAAATTTCAAATTGTCCCACAAAACAAAACCCAACTGTTTTCTGTATGTCACAGATATATCTAAAAGTGATTCAGAACGATTTACAATAAAGAAATAGGCGACTGCATATGTCTGTCATGCCACCACTAATAAAACAAATGAGCTCCTATATCAGACAAGGTAAAATTCAGACAAAAGTCTCAAATAGAAAAGAATTGAGAGATTTTTTTTTCTACCAATGTCCTCTAAGGTCTTTTTTATTCCCACCTTCATTTCTTTTGAAACCATACTAAAGGTAAAAGTTTTTTTCAGACTGTTCACTAATTAGGTGAAAATTAACCAACCAAACAAAAAGCCCCGCAACTGATAAGCTGCTTCCTGTGAAATAACCCTGTGATTTCCTGCAACATTAATATAAATGACCAACTGACAGAAGACGATAGGACGTAGTAATATTTTTAACTGGTGCTTATTCTGAACACTTATATTAGGATAGTTTTGATACCAACTACATGAAAATGTGACAGTTATTCCATGTTAACAAAAATTTCTCAATTCATTATTACAAGGATAAAAAAGTTAAATTAATAAATGCCTCTAATTGTGGTTATACATTTAAATGAATGTCTATTTTTTAACAAAGTTGAACAACCACATTTCTACGGTGATTGCACCTAGTATAAAACAAATATGCTTATTGAAAAAAAATTAATCTTAACTTGATTCCAGTTTCAGTCTGAGTAGAACAGATCCAAAGTTATATTCTCGAACAGCATAAAGCATTATATTCTCTTAAGTGCCACGATTTGAAAAATTGACAGAAGCCTTGAGTTACAACCTTAAATTTCCCATTAATCTATTGGTAATTTTGGAAGATTTCATTTTACTAATTTCCTGTGATTTTATTTGTAAAATAAAAGTATTCATTTAAATGTCTGATACCATTTTCTGTTCTAATATTCTGATGGATTTTCATGTTTTAAAATCTTTTTATTGAAGTATAAATGCTCATAATCTATTATTAGATTTTATTTTGTGGCTGTCCTTCCTTAAATTCATAATATACACATTACATATATAAGGAAAATATGTCAATTATAAATCTATAACTAAAGAAAATTTGCATAAAGTAATCATGCTAATTCTGAAAAACTATTTTTTTATCTTTTCTCTTTTATCTTTAAAAATATTGCCTTGATCCACCGAGTTAATTTCACAAGTAGCTAACAGTTTTTGATCCTCCATTTAACAAAATAACTATACCTTTACCCAGATCAGTAAGCCCCTGAACTTTGTTTAATCTGCAGATACTGATAGGTTTTATAAGTATCACTGTATGAAAGCCGAACAATTGCAATTAAAATATTTTGACGCAGTCGAAGTATGCAAGAAAGTTATTACTATAATTTAATGATGTATCTATTCTTTAAATAAATAATTAAATGAGAGAAAAAGAGGAATGACAAGCTATTACAGTTTTTTGTTTTTTTTTTTACTACCCTATAGCTCATTTTTAAAAATATATATTGGAGCACAGTTGATTTACAGTGTTGTTTCAGGTGTACAGCACAGTGATTCAGCTATACACATATCAATCCTTTTCCAAATTCTTTTCCCATTTAGGTTATTACAGAATACCGAGTACAGTTCCCTGTGCTATACAGTAGGTCCTTGTTATATGGTTTAAATACAGTAGTATGTATATATCAATCCCATACTCCCAATTTATCCTTTGCCACCTCTCCCACCCCCGCACCTTTCTCCTTTGGTAACCATAAGTTTATTTTCTAAGTCTGTGAGTCTGTTTCTGTTTTGTAAATAAATTCATTTGTATCATTCATTTTAGATTCTGCATCTAAGCGATATCATATGATATTTGTCTTTCTCTGACTTACTTCACTTACTATGATAATCTCCAGGTCCATAGCTCATGTTCTTAACACCGTGTAGGAAAACAATAATTTAGGGATTAAAAATGTGAGATGCTATCTAAAGAAAATAGTGTCAATTAGAAAGATCATTGCTCAGAAATGGATGCAATAAAATAAAATGAAAACAAAAGCATAAATATCCTGAAGTAAACACTGGTAATGTCCTTTTAAGCAATAACCAAGAAAAAAAAATTTTCCCTTTTCTTAAATTTACTCATTTACTGAAATGGTGTTTATTGATTACCTCCTAATGTCTTTTCTATTTAATAATAATTACTGAGCGCTGATCTAGTTATTGAAGAGTACATTGAACAAGACAGACAAATCTTCCCTGAAGAATTTTCATTTTATTGTGATGAGACAGACCCATGTCTTCATATGATCGTCCCTCTGTGCCTGTCTATATCCTAACCTCCCATTCTGATAAGGATATCAGTCATATTAGATTAGGGCCTATTCTGATGATCTCATTTTAACTTAATCACCTATTTAAAGGCCCTCCCTCCAAATATGGCAACATTCTCAGGTACTGAGGGTTCGGATTTCTACATAGGAAATTTAGGGGAACACAATTCAGCCCATAACAGAGCCCAAGGTTTTTATGGTGGATGATTAGATAGCACCTGCTCCCTAGCACATATCAAAATCCCAGATGCCCAGATAGAAAGCATGTGTCCCAGCATAAACACTGTCTTTACAGTCTAGGAACAGTGAACCCATGTAATCAGTTTGTGAGAGGTTCAACTGCCAAGTTCCCAGATGCTAGTCACGAGAGAATCTTGCAAGCAGGCTTCTCTAAAAAGATAGCAGGCTCAGGTGTAGTGTATTAACCCTTTTGTACACAGGCTGACAGGTTCAAGCTTATTTTTAATTTGTGATATATTTTGGGCTAAATATACACATATGTTTATTATGATTACTAAATGTTGCTTTGATTTTTAAAGGAGACAAAAAATATATTTTGCCAGTTAGCCCATAATAAGCAATTTGGCCACTACTTTCCTTTTATTCATTCCCTAAGCTTATATAACTTTAAATACATTAACAGAAAATTATCCAGTGATTTTGCTTAAAGTTAGCAGAGTAAAGGTTTCAAAATACAAGAGTAAAAAAAAAAAGAGCATGAAAATTGAGGGAAAAGAATCTATATTGTCTCTGAAACAAAAAAAAAATTATAAAAACTAGTTTTAGCCGTTACTTGAAACCACAACCTATGAGAAATATCTACTCAGGATAGAAAGAAGATAATATCAGGCACGTACCTTACCAAATCTCTGTTTGTGGTAGGATGAATTAGTATAACTGCTTTGAGGGAAACATGACAATATCTGTAAGAAAAACAAACAACATACCCTTTAATCTAGGAATCTATTTAAAAGGATGCTTATTACAGAATTTTTGTAACAAGAAAATAAAAATTCATAAATATAAGACTAGTTGAATAAATTATGGTAATTACACACTATACATGTGTAGTTAAAAACTAAATTAAATCACAGTTCATATGAAATGATCTTCAAGACATTGTTCAGTAAAAATGAACACTAAATGCTTCATAAGATATGTCTGCATGTACATAACAATACACAGACTATATCAATAGTTGCTTTTGGGTTGAGAGTCTTGGGATCTGAGAATAAGGGCAAATTAATTTTAGTCTTCAGATTTTTACCCACATATGTTATTACTTTACCAATATAAAATTCTTCATCTTATGCCTTCTGAGGGACATCAAATGACTAAATCAATCAATAGGATGAAAGCTGAGAAGGGCTATCATAGAAATCAATGCATCTTGGAATTTAAGATAACATAAAGGATTAGCTTGATAATTCAGATTCAAGGGACTCATACCCAGTATCAAGCTTTACTAAAAATTTCAAGGATATATGTAATCATAAGGCACAGGTGACATTTAAAAAAAGGTCCAAGACCTCTAGCACAGTTCTCCAAGTCCTACTACACCACATCAGATGCACTCTGGCCCAAGTTAACAGATGAGGTTTTTGTGAGGAATGCATTACTTCACTTTGATAGAAGAAGCCAGTTAGATTATGAGACATTTATATTTTATATTGGGTTACGCAGATTATATAACATTCTCCAACCAACCATTATCCATAAATCTTTATATTCCAGTTTGTTTACCATAAGCAATTCTAGACAATTTAGGAAAGTCCTGCTAAAAGCATTCCATAGAAAAAGATTTTTGCTATTGCTATTGTGTGGGTAGGGCCATCATTAGTATGTAGCAACAAAAATATACTTAGGACTCACTAAATGCTTGCTAGGTACTATGTCAAGTACTGTACATATAAAATTGAATAAGCAAATACTTGCTTTCAAGGAGTTTCCATTCTATTAAAGGGAGAGTGACAGGTAAAGAGACATTTTTGATGTATTGGGAAAAGTGCTAAAACGGAGGGAAGCACAGAGGAAGATAATTTGAAAAAGCTTAGAAATGTCAGAAAGGCTTCCTAGAGGAGAGAATACTTACGCAGTCTTAAAGGCTGACTGCAATTAGCCAAGCAATGAAGTGCAAAGGGCTGTCAGGCAGAGGAAACAGCACAGCAAAGACACAGTCAGTCTTGAATCAGCAGGCTCAGAAGGGGAAGTATCTAGAATTTCTCACCTTCTGGTTTGGGTAGATACTGACATTGTCACTGAGATGAGAAATGCAGGAAGAATTGGGTCTTTGTTTTGTTCTATGGGGGAAGGTGTGGGTTGAGATTTGAATATATTAAATTTGAGATGATTGTGAGACATCTGTTCAAATTTAGGAGTCCTAAGCAACTGCATGGCATTAAAACAAATAGAGCAGATGTAAAAGTAGAGTGTACGGATTTAAGAAACTGCCTCTGGGGCCACTATTTAATAGTGATTGTTATTCTTCTTTAATCTTTGAAAAAAATGGGGTATTTCTTGACAAGGCTGTTATAAAGGTTAATGTAGAGAGTGTTTAGCACAGAATCTGGAGTTAGCAAATTCTCAATAAATGGTAGGTATTATTACTAATGACCCCAAAGTAAGAGGTTAAGTGTGTGCCAAGGAATCTAAGAGACTAAGTCCAAATTCCTGACATCAGATACAGTCTCTGCCCTCAAAGTACTCACAGTCTAGTTAGCTCCTTGAAGAAAGGGACCATATTTTTTTTCTCATCACTGTATCCTTTAGTACCCAGCTCAGATGACTGGCCCAAAGGTGTCAGGCACTTTATAAATTTTGGCTGGATGGTTGAGAGGAGAAAGAGGCATATAGGAGAAGAGCAAGAGAGGTGGAGAGTTGGCGAGGAGGGATTGGGAGAGAGAGAGAGAAGAGAGCTATAAATGAAAGAGGAATACTAGAGGGGGGTCGGAGGACGGTGTCCTGTGGGACCTGGAGTGTGGTGGGGCGAGGTTATGGGAACCTGGGGATGTGGTATGGTCACAGTCTGCAAGGGGGGTGGGGGGGGCGGGGCATGTAGAAAGCCAGGCCTCTGGCCCTAGAATGGGCTGCACAGTCACTGTTTTTTGTTTGTTTTCTGCATGGAACCAAACCTTCTCGGAGGCCAGGAGAAATTAGCCAGCTGGCACGCCAGCAAAGCTTTATACATTTTGATCCTGAGTTGGTTTGACTGAGGGCTGTAGTGTTCAGAGAGAAAAGATATTTCGACCTTGGCGCGCTGGGACCAGGCCCCTAGTACCGATTTCCCCAGCTCTGAGGCGCCCAGGCCTCCGGCGCAAGGGACCGGCCCTCGCGGAGGGCACTGCTGTTGCGGCGCCCGCACATTCGGAGCCTGTGACGCCGCGAGGGTGGGCAGCCGGCACTCGGGGTACCGGCCATTCCGGCCCGGTGGGGACTGAGGGACAACGACGGGAAAGGGGTGCGAGGGGAAGCGAGAGGGGAGGGCGGCAGAGGCGCAGAGGGGCCCAGGCCGGCTATGGAGTTGTACCTCAGCGCCTGCTCCAAGGCTGCCAACATCGCCGCTACCAAGACGGCCGCCAGCGGCCTGGCCGCGGACAGCCAGCAGTGCGGAAACGTGAGTGTCAGTGAAGACCGGTCGTCCTTGTCCTGTACCAGGCCTCAGGCCTGGTGGGCGCGGTGGTGGGGCGGTGCCGCGGACGGTCACGTGCGATCCGTGTGGACCGTAACCGTCCAGCTTCTGGCGCCCTCGTGCGGCACGGCAGGTGGCAGGGCTTGGGCGGCACTGGCCGCAACTGGCCGTGGTGCGGTGGGAGGGAGCTGGTAACCCGGAAGCGGAGGTCTTTCCGGCTGTCTGGCAGGGCTGGACCCTTCTGTTCCTTAGGTTGGAGTAACAGTGGGTTGGCCTAAACTAACATACCTAAAGGAAAGACAAAACTCTCCAATTGTACCTGACAGGTCGCGCACAAAACCCACTTTCCGGGGGTCGGAGCGGCTCAACTACTGGATCTGCCTCTTGGGGTGAAGCTGCCTGTGATCCCAGGAAGCAACCCTTTATACTATACCACGAAATTAAGTGAAAAGGTAAAGTGATGTTTAATTGGCTTACGTTGGTTTCTTTATCCTTTTCGACTGCTGTTAAATTCAGGCGCTAGCTACATCAGGCGAAGTGCATTGAGGGAATTTGCACTAATGTTCCGTACCTATCCTATCCTAAGGTATTGTTTAGGATGCGTACCAAGCAACTTCATCTAGTATGATTTGGACAGAATCATGGGCTAGAAAGTTTAGATTCTTAGTTCTGTCTTAATATGATTCCATAAATTAACTTTATAATAACACTTCACTTATACCTATTTATTGAGATTTAATTCACTTAGAAATATGTTTGGTCGAAAGGTGGAAGGTTATCTGTACTGGCTGGCATTTAATTATATGTTATGATTTTAACCAATAGTAACTTGGACAGAATTCTCATTACAGAACACCTCTCTTTGTTTTGAGCTGAATTGTTTCACACACGAAGTGTGAAAAAAAGTAGAGTTGAAATGAATTAAAGTGTTTAGTCCTTTAACCTGACTTTAGGAAAACAAGGCTCTGTCTCCCTGAGGAGACTCCATGATTTGCCCCAGCCTCCCCATCCAGTCTTTTCTCCAGTGCACAGCCTCTGCTTTTTCTAGTTGAGGTCTTTTATACCTACTCACACAGACCATGTTAATACTTCTGTGACTTTGTTCACCTTGCCTCCCAAACCTGGCATACCCTTTGCTCTTCTCCCCAACTATGAATTTGGGCCATCTTTCAAGATTCCTTCTCAACCATTACAGCCCCCCAATTAGCTTATATTTCCTTATAATTTGCATTGCCCTTGGTTTGTATAATTTTACTCAACACTATAATTTTATAATTTAAATCTTACTGGGTTATAGTGTATACTGCCCTCAAACTCTTTCATGTTTTTAGTCCTCAGTGTGACCCCCTCTCTCAAACCTCCCCATTCCTTGATTCAGTACTTAACACTAAAGGAGGTTCAATACATTCTTTTTGAGCAGTTGCTTTGATCCGTATGGCAAAAAATTCTACAAGGAAGAATTCTGAGTTACCCCCTTACTCATCTAGTATTTATGATGTCATCAGAAATGAGTAGGGGCCCTTCATATTTGATACTTGCCTAATAAACATGATTTCTTAAAGTAAATTTTGTTTATGGAAAATACATAACTTCCCTTTTTAAAAGTCTCTTCTACTAGAATACAGCAAGTTAACTAAAAACATGCCAACCTCACACAATTTGACTAAGTCATATACACACAAACCAGCTTTCCTAAAGCATGCTTGAAACCTATATCACTCCTTTTTATTATGTAAACTTAGCCCTGTCTTCTGTCTGCTTCCTCAAATATTGTTTGCTATATTACCATTTTCTCTGTCAAATAATAATTCACTTGTCAACTACTTTTTAAAAAGATGTTCTCTGTTCTTTATTACATTCATTTTCCCCCAGACTCTTCATTTAATCATAATTAGGCCCAATTTCCCTGAAGACTGACTTTGTACTGAAAGAAAAAGAAGGATATCAATCTCCTCAATGAAGTAGTGCTTTATATTTACACTTTTAGTTGTTTCTTTCCAATTATTTTAATTGACAACAGATGGGTTACCCTGACACTAATAAATGGGTTTGTATTGGGTTGCCCAAAAAGTTCTCTCAGGTTTTTCGGTAAGATGTTACTGAAAAACCCGAACGAACTTTTTGGGCAACCCAATATGAAAGGTGTTTGTTTACAGGTCACTAGTCCAGGGCTGGTTTTGAGAAGCATAGGCCATCAAAGCTAAAATTCAACATCTAAAAGAAGTTGACAGCTAAACATCAACATCTAAAAGAAACAATCCACTCCTTGACTCATGATTTTTGACTATTTCCCTTACAGGAAAGATATGAACTTTTTATCTGGTCTCACTGAATTTAAGACATTGCCCTATAGAATTCCCTTTTTTTTTTTCTTGCCTTCTCAGGGAAGCTTTGGTAATTAGGGAATTCTACTTTACAACTTAGACCGCTTGGAAGAGATTAAAGTCTGGTATTAAGCAAGTGGTCAGAAACTTACCAGGAAGCTTTTAAATGGATAAGGAACACTAGCATCCTATCAGGTTCCCCAGTCTCCCCTTTTGTCCACATAAGAAGAATCCTCATACTTACCTTGAGGGAGTTCTTTTTAGGGTCCCAACCCAGGCTCCTTAGTGTTCAGAATCTGACTGAGGTGGCTACCGCCAGACAGAACACAGACTGAGCACAAATTGGTACCTCCAGACAGTTCTGGATTGATGCACAATGTGTGGGGTCATATAAATTGAATTAGATGCCTGCAGACAGGGCACGTGCTCTCAGGTTTGCCACATCTCCCACACGTTCCAACTGCCTTTCACTTGAGGCAATTCCTGCTTTGACATCACTTTAGACTAAAATTTCTGTTGTTCTGGCCAAGAAAACCTAAAGGAAAGCACAAAGATAGGATGCAAAGACAACATTCGGATGACTTCCACACCTGCTTCCATCCTCTACTTTTTCCCTTTCAGAGGTTCTCCCATTACCCATTATCACCATCCTGCTATTGAAAAATTTTTGAAAAATGGACTAAGTACTCACATCCCCCCCAAAATTTTAAACCCCCTCACTTTGTAATGTTTTAACTTAAAGATGAGATTAAATAATTCATCTGCTTCCTCTAAAGTAACAGATATAGCATTATGACTATTAGCTGATATTTTCCTTCTTTTATATGTTAATGACTACTTCATAAGGTTGTATTTGGTCTTTACACATATGGAGAAACCTCAATCCCTATCAATATCCTTTATAATTGGTTCTTCAATATGTTGAACTGTATAATATAGACCTTGAATTTTTTCCTGACTGTAGTGCTCAGAAATCATTGGGTTTCTTGTATTAGATAAGAACTGAAAATACAGTAACTCTTTAATTCATCATCTTTAACATCTGAGTTTTACTTCTATTTTTTGTCAGAGTTGTTTCAATGAATTTTTGTGAAAGATTTTCTGTTTTCCTTCATTTTCAGATTATTGAGATATAATCATGATAATTGATATTATCCCTTTATCCTTCTAATGCAGTGCCTTGATCTGGAAGAGGGAGGAGGAAAAGGGAGAATCTTAGTATTAGTTTTATACATTAAAAACAAATTTTATCCTATTCCCTTTCTTTTCCTTTCCTCCTCCATTTTCTAGCTTTGGGTCAGGAGCTGATGGAGATTGGGGTGGGGGGGTGGATTAATTGAGTGAGGGTGGATTTTTAGAATAATTCAGGTCAGTGAAGAAAAGAGGTAGGGATGAGAAATTAACATTGCCCATTCCAAATTCTTCTATTGCTGGTTTTTCCCCACTTCACATTCTTCTTGCATACTTTATTTTCAGTGAACAATCTGGTATTTTAATAGGTTGATATTAAAAGTAAAATTCATTAATTGTATGTTTAAATCCATGTTTGCAGCTTTTCCGACCTTCTTATGGTTTTAACCTGACTGATCCTTATTGTCGACTTTTGGAAAACCAATATAAAAGTCTCCATGATCCACATTTAAGAGCCTACCATAAGCGTAAAGACATCTTGAGGAGATTAAAGAAAGGTGGCTACATCACCAGCAATAATAAAGTGAGTTGAAGATAATTTCTTTTAATCATTGAAAACCTCCAAGACTTGGTATAAGCTTGCTTCTGTACCTCACTGGGTGACCTGTATCACCTTTAACTTGGTCATAAGAGATACTTAATGGAAAAGTCCATAAATTATTCAGTATTTGGATCAAAGGAAGTCAGACAGCAGTTGTTTTCTAAGTGAAACTACTTCCTCATTTACCTTTTTTCTTTGTTATATCAAAAGATGATTACCAAATAATTTGAGGATATACAAATAATTTTCCCAACTGTATCATAGTCCTCTTTCTCTGTCTCTGATGGCATGTATGCTTGTCAAGGATTATGTCCCATATACTTTTTAAAAACTTTAGACAAAATAAGAATCTAGCAAAATCAGCCTGATAGAGTCCTGATAGACTCTATTCTTATTGGGGTTGAACATTTTACGTTGGTATTTTTTAATAGCTCCAATTGTGTGTACTCAGTTCCTTATCATGGCATAAGTCATATTAATAAAGTAATGTTACTTGGATAGCAGTTTCCTGTTGATTAACAATTTTAGAGAGATATTACTTACAAAATTGTTAGCAATTTATTACTCGATATCAAAATGTTATTTTTGCTCTGGAAAGTAATTGCTTTGATTTTAAAATATTTGTATTTATATATTTTTGTTATTCTTGTTTTGTGTGTTTTTTTTTTTAGATTGTATGTACCTTGAGGGAATTGAATAAGTACAGGCAATATCTTACCAGTTTAAAATTAGACTTTGAAAGAAACTATATAAGAGAACAAGTAAGTTAAATACTTAAATTTGCTTTTTTTACATAGAGTTTGGAGGAAAGGTTTGTATACAAAGTATTTTCTTATAATATTTTACTTTGAATTTTGATAATTTTTCCAAGTAAAAATTTAGAGCAGTAGTAAATAATATTTTGAGGTTCCTATTTTGTGCCAAGAGAAGGAAAGGGACCAAGTCATCTATTAATATGCCAGTGGTAGCTGACAAAATTTAGTAATTAAATTGCTACTCAGATGTGTCCCTTCTACGTGAGCTGGGACCAATGGGAAGGGTCCATTGTAGTAGCAAGATTCTTAAGCTGGAAACCAAAACAGCTTAAGTAACAGGAGAGGAACAGTATGAATAGTTACAATATCCTAAAGGTGACTCAAAGAACATGTACACTGTATGTTTGTACCCACACACATGTAGCTGTGTTCATACAGTAAAAAATGTCCTTAAAGGTGAACTGGAATGATTGGTATAGAGTGAGTGGGTAAAGTTAGTGACTTCCTTTCACATTTTCACTCAAAGTTCATGTGAGAGTGTGTGCACATGTGTGCCTGCATGCGTGAATTCAGGCGTTAGAGTCAAGAGAGTTGGGTAAAAATGAGAAAGGTGCTCATATATGTACTTTTACAAGTTTATGTTCTAAGGTCAAGAGAGTTGTATAGAAATGAGGATGACTCCCCAGTACTTTTAAGTGTTCTATATTTCCCCCCATTTCCTCCTCTGTGCCTACAGTTTCTCCTCCGCTTCTTCCATTTTTTAAAATTTCTTCAGAATGGGTAGAAAAATAAGCTGAAATATTTATCTTTTATTTTCAGAGAGAGAAATCTTTACTTTGGTTCAGTTGTCCATGTCTGCAGTGGATTCAAAATAGATTTAAATGCAGTTAGGGACTTCCCTGGCAGTCCAGTGGTTAAGACTTCACCTTCCAATGCAGGGGGTGTGGGTTCAATCCCTGGTCCGGGAGCTAGGATCCCACATGCCTCAGGGCCAAAAAGCTAAAAACATAAAACAAAAACAATATTGTAACAAATTCAGTAAAGACTTTAAAAATGGTCCACATCAAAAAAATCTTTAAAAAAAAAAGATTTAAATACAGTTAAACAATATTAGTTATTTACAAAGTACGGGAATTTTACTAAACGCTAAATATGAAAAGACATATCAAACGACAGTTTCCTGGGAAATGTTTAAAAAAATTTATATATACATATATACACACATATACATATATATGATACACACTTTTTCTTAATAGAAAATGCTTGCAAAACAAGTAAGTAAACTACAGGAAGAGAATCAAATACCTGGACGTTCTGATGTTGCACAGTTCCAAAATTGGTTGTTACAGGAGGGCACCCCATCTATTAAGGACCAGGAACGATTAATAAGGCACAGGTGAGATTGAAGTTAATGCATATTTTATGTATATAATGTGGACCCAAATAAGTTGGAAAATACTACAAATAATTGAAGGTAGGAAATTTTTTAAAGTACTGGATGCTATTTAACTCCACTCTTTCAGTATGGAGAGGAAGGGAGATCAAGAAGTACAGGAATTGGAAACTTGGGTGCCAAGGCTAAAGATGAGTTTCTACTAGAGAAGATAGAGTTTCTGGGAGTTCAAGAGGTAATCCAATCTGATAACTGAAGAATTAATCAAATCCAAAATCCTTCCTATAGTAGGAGATGGTGGGAAAGTATCTTTAGCACATGCCTCTAATAATAGTTTTTTATGGGTCTTCTTTAAGCTCTGACAGCATTAAGTTTGAGGAAATTAATGCACAGTCAATAAAGGAGTTTGGTATAACTTTAATACTAATATAAACATGCATTATCTCAAAAAAAACCCTGCAAGCTCTTTAGATATTATCTACTTACATTCAATCATTACCTTTCCATGGTCAAGACCATTTCTTACTATAGTTCTTTCCTCCTCCTCCATTAAGGTGAGAAATTAAGCTGCATTACCTGATTTTATGTTCCATGGTAGTTCCATAATACAGATTGACATACCAGAGACCCAGACTATAGATGGAAGATTTGTTCAAGGCCTTATAAATTACAAGGGGGCTCAACACACATCTTTCTAAGGAAATTCAAATCTGAATTTTTCCAGATTTGAAGTCAGTGTTTCAGTTATTTCAGTCTTCTTTGCAAACTCATATTCCTAAGCTTATTGTGAATATGTACTGTACAAAATGTTTTTAATCAGTCTGCTCCACATTTTATCATTGTCTTGGCCATAACAACAGATTCTTATATATATAGTAGGGAGATCTGTATAATGAATAAAATATGGTGAGTTCATGGGTCAGGCTGGCTTAAAGTCCATGAACAGAGCTGATAGAAAAACAGTAAAATTCCTGTAGCTCAAGAAATAAAAAGCAAGAAAGGAGGTAGTTTGGGAATATTAAAGCAGATGATGCCATAATAAGGAAAACTCCCAATTCACCTTCACTTACATTTGCATTTTTACTTAGATATTTGGATATGATAAGTAGGGAATTAGAACATCTTGAGCGCACAGCAGAAGAGCAACGCCTAATACGGATGGATAGAGAAGAAAGACAACAGCGAGAACACACAAGAAGAAAACTTGGTCTTCGTAGGAAAATTGAAGAGGTGAGAGACAACAAATTTAAAATATTGAGAGAAAAATTGTGTACAGTTATTTCATTTGTAAATAATTTGAGCTGTCCATCATACTTCTTGAAGTCATTTCAAGTCTAAGCATTTTACCCACATTGATCTTGGTTCACAGCTATGATATGCATGTTGTTACATAAAATGAGGATGACACCACAAACTACATATATGAGCTAATATCTGCTCTTAAAGTGATGATGGTGAAAGTTACCAGATACTGTTTAACTCTCCTATAGCCCTCAGTGTGGAGAGGCAAAAATTTTAAATTTAGCTTTAGTTAAAAATAACCATCCCTGCATTCCTAATAGGAGTGCAGTGAAGGAAGCGCATTCTAAAGCCAATGTATGACTTCAGTTACGCTTGACCTGATTTCTGTTAGGCTCTTGACTTGTTCTAACTTGCTTGTTGGTTTATTGTGAATACATACTGAATACAGTAACATCGTGCTCTTTAGGAATGGAAGACAAAAGAGATGTTACTTCTAACAAGGATCGGAGAAGATGTTAAAAGAGAAGCTAGGATAGAGGAACAACGGCGTAAAAACAGAGAAGAGAGTGACAGGAAGGTAGGGTGAGCTTTAACCTCTAATTGGGGCTGTTTGAGGACAAACTTTTGATAGTTTTGATTTTTGAATGTAGTTCACTTTGTGAGACGATAGAATAGTTACCCCAAATGATTTGTATTACACAGAACTGAAAGTTATAAAAATTTTTGCTATATTTTGGTCATATTGCAACTATAATATAAAACGTACTTCTCTGTTTTTTGATATAACTACTTTTGACTTTATCTCACACCATAAACTACACTTGTAATTCCTATAGAAAACAATGACATAACTGACTGTTTTTCTTAGAATTTCTTGGAGAAAGTTCTCAATTTTTCCCCACCAGTTAATTTTTTTAGAGTAACTGTTTTGAACCTTAAATAATATGTAATATTTTATGATTCAGAGTATAAATCAGTATAAAGAGAAAGAAAATTCATTTGTAATCCCAGCACCACCCTATTTATTGGTATACACACAACTACATACACATACATTGCATAATATTTCTATGAATATTTATATATTGCAATAAATACATGTTATTGTTCCTTATAGGCTGTTTTGTAGACTGCTTTTTCATTTAACAAAATAACATTGACAACTCTTCATGTCAATAAGTATTAACCTAAAATAATCTAATCTAAATGATTATTTTAGGTAGTATGTTGTTGAGAAACCTATATTGTAAGTGTAAGATTTACATAATTTGTTTATACTGCTATCTACTGCTATATAATTTTTTAAATATTGGAAATTGAAATATGTTGGTAATCTTTTATTCTACCCTTCATACATGTACCTTTAAGTATTATCAGGGACTCATTACCCGTAATATGGCAAGCTCAGCTTATTCTAATTTACTATAATTATTATTTTCTAGTATTTAATTTTTCACCACTTTTTTATTGGAGTATAGTTGATTTACAACATTGTTAGTTTTCAGGTGTACAGCAAAGTGATTCAGTTATACATGTACATATATTCATTCTTTTTTAGATTCTTTTCTCATATAGGTTATCACAGAATATTGAGTAGAGTACCCTGTGCTATGCAGTAGGTCCCTGTTGGTTATCTATCCTATATATAGTAGTGTGTGTGTATTCATCCCAAGCTTCTCATTTATCCCTTCCCCCACCACGTTTCCCCTTTGGTTACCCATAAGTTTGTTTTCGATATCTGTAGGTCTGTTTCTGTTTTGTAAATAAGTTCATTTGTTTCTTATTTTTTTTAATTAGATTCCACGTATGAGTTATATCTCATGATATTTGTCTTTCTCTTTCTGACTTCACTTAGTATGATAATCTCTAGGTCCATCCATGTTGCTGCAAATGGCATTATTTCATTTTTTATGGCAGAGTAATATTCTATTGTATATATGTACCACATCTTCTTTATCCATTCCTCTGTCGATGGATGTTTAGGTTGCTTCCCTGTTTTGTCTACTGTAAATAGTGCTGCAGTGCACACTGGGGTGCATGTATTCTTTTAGATTATAGTTTTCTCTGGATATGTGGCCAGGAGGGGGATTGCTGGATCATATTGGATTGCTGGATCAAAAATAGAATCATAGGTCTATTTTTAGTTTTTTAAGGAACCTCCATACTGTTCTCCATAGTGGTTGTACCAGTTTACACTCCCACCAACAGTGTAGGAGGGTTCCCTTTTCTCCACACCCTCTCCAGCATTTATTGTTTGTAGACTTTTTGTTGGCCATTCTGACCAGTGTGAGGTCATATCTCATTGTAGTTTTGATTTGCATTTCTCTGATAATTAGTGATGTTGAGCATCTTTTCATGTCCTTTTTGCCATATGTATGTCTTCTTTGGAGAAATGTCTATTTAGATCTTCTGCCTATTTTTTGATTGGGTTGTTTCTTTGTTTTGACATAGAACTGAATGAACTGTTTGTATATTTTGGAGGTTAATCCCTTGTCAGTCACTTCATCTGCAAATATTTTCTCCCATTATGAGGTTTGTCTCTTCATTTTATTTATGGTTTCCTTTGCTGTGCAGAAGCGTTTAATTAGGTCCCATTTGTTTATTTTTGTTTTTATTTTCATTATTCTAGGAGGTGGATCAAAAAGATATTGCTGCAATTTATGTCAAAGAGTGTTCTGCCTATGATTTCCCCTAAGAGTTTTATAATGTACAAACTTACATTTAGGTCTTTGATACATTTTGAGTTTATTTTTGTGTATCATGTTAGAGAGTGTTCTAATTTCACTCTTTTACGTGTAGCAACAACGTGCCCTAGGTTTCCTCTTAATTTTTGCATGATTACATTTGCTTTTCAAGGAGTCTTGGCCAATTTTAGTGACATCTAGTGCAGTGGATCAAATTATGGCACTGGGAGTGTCCATTAAACATGACCACTGATGGTAGGCATGGTAACACCACAGGCTACCTGAGGCATCTTAATGGCAGAGCTATTTGAATTATTGATATTTCCAATGCAGCTATTCTAAATTGTCTTTTTTTAATCATGTTTTAATATGAGAGGTTTTAATTCATTTGTATATTTTTCTTAATATATTTATTTTTTTGCTTTAATATTTGATATCTATTTTTACTCCAATTTATGTGCTTAAGTTACAGGGTTGTCAAAAACTTTAAAGAGATCTGTCTTAGCTTCTTTGTCAAAAATCATTTGTATTAGTCTAAATTTACTCCTTTTCTGCTCTTTGCCCTATTTGTCTATTATACTGCTTTGATTATTATACCTTTAATAGTTGTTTAAATCAGTAATGTTAGCCTTCCAAGTTTGTTTTTCTATTTTGAAGTTGTTTTGGTTAATCTAAGCCCTTTACATTTCTGTATAAATTTTAAAATCATCTTGTCAATTTCTGCCAAGAAATTTTGCTGAGATTTTGATTGGAATTGTATTGACTCTGTAGGTCAGTTTGGGCAGAATTGATCTTTTGATAATACTGGGTCTTCCAACTCATGAACCAAATACCTCTCTCCATTTATTCAGGTTTTTCTTAATTTTTCTTCTTGTGTACTCATGTAATTTGAAGTATACAGCTCTTACACATCTTTTGCTAGATTCATCCTTATGTATTTCATGATTTATGCTATTGTAATTTGTATTTTTAATTTCAAATTCCAATTGAGGTTAGGATATAGAAAAACAATTTTTAATATTCATTTCGTATCTTGTATTGATAAAAACGCTTTTTAGTTCTAGTTGTTTTATTCTATGTACAAATCGATATTCTACATGAATAATCATGTTGCTAGAAATAAAAGTAGTTTAACTTCTCACTGAACATGGATGCCTTCTTATTTTCTTTTCTTGCCTGACTGCACTGACTAGAACCTCCAGTATTATGTAGAATAGAAGCAATTATAATGGATATTATTATCAAATTTTTTTTGTCCTATCTTGCCTCTCTACAGACATAATAGGCTGCTTGACACTACCAGGCTTCACTGATATGTTTTTCATTTTGTAATTTTTAAATTGAAATATAGTCAGTGTACAATATTATGTTAGTTTCAGGTGTATTACATAATGATTTGACATTTGCATACATTATAAAATGATCACCACAATAAGTCTAGTAATCCTCTATCCTTATACAAAGTTATTATGATATTATTGACCATATTCCCTATGCTATATATTTTGTCCTTGTGATTCATTTATTATATAACTTGAGGTTTGCACCTCTTAATCCCCTACATCTATTTCACCCACTTTCCACCCCCTCCCTTCTGGAAACCACCTGTTTCTTCTCTGTATCTGAATCTGTTTTATTTTGTTGTTGTTGTTCATTTTAGTTTTTAGATGCTACACATGATATGCAGTATTTGTCTTACTCTGACTTATTTCACTTAGCTATAATATCCTCTAGTTCATCCACATTGTCACAAATGGCAAGATTTCATTTTTAATGGCTAATATTCCATTGTGTGTGTGACCACATCTTCTTTATCCATTTGGCTATGGATGGACACTTCGGTTGCTTCCATATCTTGGCTACCGTTAATAATGCTGCGGTGAACACTGGGGTGCAGGTATCTTTTGTATTAGTGTTTGTATTTCCTTTGGTTAAATACCCAGAAGTGAAATTCCTGGGTCATATGGTAGCTCTATTTTTAATTTTTTGAGGAGTTTCCATACTGTTTTCCGTAGTGGCTGCTACCATCTAATAATTTACAATCCTATCAACAGTGCCTTGAGGGTTGCCTTTTCTCCACATCCTCACCATTTGTTATTAGTTGTCTTTTTAATGATAGCCGTTCTGGCAGGGGTGAGGTGGTAACTCATTGTGATTTTGATTTGCATTTCCCTGAAGATTAGTCATGTTGAGCAAGTCCTCTGACCATTTTTAAGTTGGCTTGTTTTTTTTGTTTGTTTGGTTTTTTTTTTGATGAGTCGTAAGATTCCATTGTGTATTTTGGATATTAACCCTTTATTGGGTGTATTGTTTGCAAATATCTTCTCCTATTCAGTAAGCTGCCTTTTGTTTTGCCAATAGTCTACATGTCCGAAAACGTTTTAGTTTGTTGGAATCCCATTTGTTTATTTTTGCTTTTGTTTTTCTTGCCTGAGGAGACAGATCACAGTAATAATAATAATGCTAACATCGATGTCAAAGAGCATACTACCTGTTTTCCCCTAGGAGTTTATTGGTTTGGGGTCTTACATTTAAGTCTTTAATCCAATTTTGAATTTGTTTTTGTATATGGTATGAGAAAGTAAATTAGTTTGATCCTTTCCCTGTAGCTGTCCAGTTTTCCCAGCACCATTAATTGAAGAAGCTGTCTTTTCCCTGTTGTATATTCATGCCTCCTTTATTGTAGATTAATTGACCATGTATGTGTGGGTTTATTTCTGGGCTCTCTTCTGTTCCAGTGATATATGTGTCTGCTTTGGTGCCAGCTCCATACTGCTTTGAACTGTAGCTCTGTAGTATACTTTGAAATCAGGGACTATGATTTTGGTCATCTTTCTCAAGATTGTTTTGGTTCTTCAGGGTCTTTTCTGTTTTCATACCAATTTTAGAATTATTTGTTCTAGTTCTAAAAAATGCCATTGGTTAGGGTTAGGGATTACATTGAATCTGTATATTGCCTTGGGTAATATGGTCATTTTAACAATATTAATTCTTCCAATTCATGAGCACAGTATATCTTCCCATTTGTCTTCAGTTTATTTCATTAATGTCTTATAGTTTTCAAGTATTAAGTCTCTTACCTCCTTTGTTAGAGTTATTCTTAGGTATTGTATTCTTTTTGATGCAACTGTAAATGTGATTCTTAATTTCTCTTTCTGATAGCTCATTGTTAGTGTGTAGAAACAGGACAGATTTCTGTATATTAATTTTGTATCCTGCAACTTTACTGAATTCATTTACTAGTTCTAATAACTTTGGGGGGCATCTCTAGGATTTTCTATATATAGTATCATGCCATCTGCAAACAGACAGTTTTACATCTTCCTTTTCAATTTGGATGCATTTTATTACTTTTCTTGTCTGATTGCCATGGCTAGGACTTCCAATACTACATTCAAGGAAAGTGGTGAGATGGGGCATCCTTGCCTTATTCCTGATCTTAGAGGAAATGCTTTCAGTTTTTCACCATTGAGTGTGATGTTGACTGTAGGTTTGTCACAAAGGGTCTTTATTATGTTGAGGTCTGCTTCCTCTGTACCCGCTTTATGGAGGGTTTTTGTTTTTATAATAACTGGATGTTGAATTTTGTCAAAACTTTATTCTGCATCTGTGGAGAAAGTCATATGATTTTTCTTCAGACTGTTAATGTGGTGTATCACATAGATTGATTTGCAGATATTGAACCATTCTTATATCCCTGTGATAAATCCCACTTGATTGTGGTGTGTGATCCTTATAATGTATTGTCAATTTCTGACTTCTAATATTTTGTTGAGGATTTTTACATCTTAGGTTCACCAGTGATAATGCCTGTAATTTCCCTTTTCTGTTGTGTCTTTGTCTTGTTTCAGTATCAGGGTGATGCTGGTCTCCTAGAATGAGTTTAGAAGACCCTTCCTTCCTCTTTGATATTTTGGAATAGTTTGAGAAGAATAGGTGTTAACTCATCTTTAAATATTGGTAGAATTCACCAGTGAAGCCCTTAGGTCCTGCTGGTTAAACTTCATTACTGGTAATTGGTTTGTTCATATTTTCCTCCCAATTCAGTCTTGGGAGATTGTACATTTCTGGGAATGTATATTTCTTCTAGGCTGTATATTTTATTGGCATATAATTGTTCATAATAATCTCTTATCCTTTGTATTTCTGTGATGTTGGTTTAACTTCTTCTTTTTCATTTCTGATTTATTTGGGCCCTCTCTTGATGAGTCTGGCTAAAGGTTTATCAATTCTGTTTATCTTTTCAAAGAACCAGCTCTTAGTTTCATTGATATTTTCCACCTTTTTATTTTTAGTCTTTATTCCATTTATTCTGCTCTGATCGTTATGACTTCTTTCCTTCTACTAACTCTGAATTTTGTATGTTCTTCTCTTTCTAATTCTGTTAGGTGTGGGTTAGGTTCTTTATTTGAGAATTTTCTTGTTTCCTGAGGTAAGCTTGTATTGTTATAAACTTCCTTCTTAGAACTGCTTTTGCTGTGTCCCATAGATTTTGGATCATTGTGTTTCTATTTTCTTTTATTTCCAGGTATGTTTAGTTTGATTTCTTCAGTGACCCATTGGTTGGTTAGTAGCATGTTGTCTAGCCTCTACGTATTTGTGTTTTTTGCAGGTTTTTTCTTGTGGTGATTTCATTGTGGTCAGAAAAGATGCTTGATATGATTTCAATCTTCTTAAACTTATTTAGATTTGTTTTGTGGCCTAACATGTGATTGATCTATGCTGGAGAATGTCCCACATGTACTTGAAAAGAATGTGTATTCTGCTGCTTTTTGATGGAATGTTATATGTATATATAAAATCCATTGGGTCTAATGTGTTATTTAAGGCTAGTGTTTCCTTATTGATTTTCTGTCTGGATGATCTATCTATTGATGTAAGTGGAGTGTTATTGTCCCCTACTATTATTGTGTTACTGTCAATTTCTCCCTTTATGTTTGTTAGCATTTACTTTGTGTATTTAGGTGCTTCTATGTTGGATACATAGATATTTACAATTGTTATATCTTCCTGAATCAATCCTTTTATCATTATGTAATATCCTTCCTTGTTTCTTGTCGCAGTCTTTGTTTTAAAGTCTATTTTGTCTGATAAAAGTACTGCTACCCCAGATTTTGTATGGAGTACTTTTTTCATCCCCTTAACTTTCAGTTTGTGTGTCTTTAGATCTGAAGTGAGTCACTTGTAAGCAGCATATATATGGGTCTTGTTTTTGTATTCATTCAGCCACTCTGTCATTTGATTGGAACATTTAGTCCATTTACATTTAAAGCAGTTATTGATAGGTATGTACTTAATGCCATTTTGTTCATTGATTTGTGGTTGTTTTGTCCTTTAATCTTTTGCTCTCTTCCATTGTGACTTGATGAGTATCTTTAACATTATGCTTGGATTTGTTCCTCTTTTTTGTGTGTTTTATTATATATTTTCGGTTTGTGGTTACTGGGAGGTTCTTGTGTAAAAACCCATATATATATATATATGATTATTTTAGTTGATTATCTCTTAGATTCAAATGTATTCTAGCAACCCTACATTTTTATTCTCCCCTCCACTTTTAATGTTTTGATATATTTTACATCTTTTTGTTTTATGTATCCCTTAACTACTTATAGTGGATATAGATGATTTTACTACTTTTGTCTTTTAACTTTCCTACTAACTTTATAAGTGGTTGATCCACTGCCTTTATTGTATGCTTGCCTTTACCAATGAGATTTTTCCTTTTGTGTTTTTCATATTTCTAGTTGTGCTATTTTCTGCTTAGAGAGGTCCCTTTCACATTTCTTGTAAAGCCAGTTTAGTAGTGCTGAACTCTTAGCTTTTGCTTATCTACAAAACTTAAGAGCTGTCCTTCAAATGTGAATGATAGCCTTGCCAGGTATTCTTGGTTATAGTTTTCCCTTTCACACTTTGAATATATTGTGCCACTCTTTTCTGGTCTGCAAAATTTCTGCTGAAAAGTTAGCTCAGAGTCTTACGTGAGTCACCTTGTACATAACTAGTTGCTTTTCTCCTGCTGCTTTTATGATTCTTTAATTTTTGCCATTTTAATTATAATGTGTCTTGGTGTGGATCTCTTTGGGTTGATCTTGATTGGGTTTCTTTGTGCTTCCTGGACCTGAATGTCTATTTTCTCTCCCAAGTTAGACAAGTTTTCATCTATTTCTTCAAATAAGTTATCAGTCCCTTTCCCTCTCTCTTCTCCTTCTGGGACCACTGTAATGCAAATGATAGTGTGGTTGATGTCCAGAGATGTCTTAAACTCTCCTTATTTTGTTGAACTCTTTTTTCTGTTCAGCTTGGGTGATTACAACTACTCTGTCTTCCGGTTCACCAATCTGTTCCTCTGTATCAGCTAATCTGTTGATTCCTTCTAGTGTATTTTTTATTTTAGTTATTGTATTATTCAGTCTGTTTGATTCTTCTTTATGTTTTCTAACTCTTGTTGAACTTCTCACTGTTCATCCATCTTCTTCTGTGTTCCTTGAGTGTGTTTATGACCATTACCTTGAACTCAGTTTTATCAGGTAGATTGTTTATCTCCACTTTATTTAGTTCTTTTTCTGAAGTTTTGTTTTTGTTTGGAACATATTGCTCTCTCTCCTCATTTTGCCTAATTCTTTGTGTTTATTTCTGTGTATTAGATAGATTAGTTACATTTCCCAATCTTGAAGAAGTGTCCTTATATAAGTACCATCCTATGACGCCCAGCAGCACACTCCCCTCTGGTCATGAGAGCTCTATGCTCTAGGAGTGTCCCCTATGGGGGCTGCATGGGCTCTTCTCTTCTGCAGTTGCAGGGCTGACTACTTTGGTGCGCTGGTAGGCAGGGCTGGCCCCTGGTCTGGTTGGCTACCAGGCCATGCCTAATGTGATGGCTGCCTGCCCACTGATGGACATAGCTGGGTCCTGGTACAGCTGGTTACAAGGCCCAGGGAGTCCCATGTCTCATGCCAGCCAACTGGTGGGCAAAGCATGTCCTGGTGAGGCTGGCTATGGGGCCTGTGGTGGCTGGGTTAGGAACTAGTCACCTGTTGGGAGATGGTGGGTCACAGTGAGGCTGGTTGTATGGCCCAGGTGGATCCCAGGACTGGTGCCAGCTCCCTGGTGAGAAGATCATCCCCCAGTGCTAATAAGCTAGAAGGAGGATTCCAAAATGGCACTTGCCAGCACTGGTGTCTTCATAGTAGAACAAGTCTCCCAAAATGGCTACCACCAGCATCTCCATCCCCAAAGGGAATGCCAGGTGCCTCCTATCTCTCCAGGAGCCTCTCCAAGATGAACAAGTTGGTCTGACCCAGGCTTCTTTCAACTTACTGCCTCTGTACTGGGACTTAGAACATGTGAGATTTACATGTGCCCTTTAAGAACAGAGTCACTATTTCCTACAGCCCTCTGATTCTCCCATACATAAGCCCTGCTGACCTTCAAAGCCAGATGTTCTTGAGGTTCGTCTTCTTGGTGCAGGACCCCCTGGCTGGGGAGCCTGATGTTGAGCTTGGACCTCTTTCTCCTTGGGAAGAACCTCTGCAATTGTGATTATCCTCTTGTGGGTCACCTACCCCAAGGTGTGGCTCTTGACTATACCTCACCTCTTCCTCTCCTACCCATCTCATTGTGGTTACTTCTTTATAGCTTTAGTTGTGGAAAATCTTTTCTGCTAGTCTTCATGTCATTCTCACAGTTGCCCTGCAGATAGTTTTAATTTCGGTGTGCCCATGGAAGGAGGTGAGCTCAGGGTCTTCCTGCTCTGCCATCTTGGCCACAGCCTCTCATTTTGTAATTTTCTTTTTCTCTCAGTGTTTCTTTTTAGATGGTTTCTTTTTCTGAACATGTATTAATTAATCTCTTTCCCTGCAATATCTACTCTGCCATTAATGCATCCATTGCATTACTCATCTCACACATTAAAAAAAAATTGATTTGGGCCCTTTTTATATCTTCTGTGTCTCTTGTTTACCTTGTAAATATATGGAGTATATTTATGTTATCTGTTTTTTTTTAATTCAAGTATAGTTAATTTACAAGTCGTGTTAGGTTCAAGTGTGCAACAGTGATTCAGTTGTACATATATAAGTATATCTAGATAGATGCTTTTTCTGATTCTTTTCCATTATAGGTTATTACAAGATACTGCATATAGTTCCCTGTGCTATAGATCAAGTCCTTGTTGTTTACCTATTTTATATATAATAGTGTGTATATGTTAATCCCAAACTCCTAATTTATCTCTCCACCCACTCCCTGCTATCCCCTTTGGTAACCATAAGTTTGTTTTCTATGTCTGTTGAGTCTATTGCTGCTTTGTAAATAAGTTCATTTGTATCACTTTTTTAGATTCCACATATAAGTGATATGATATTTGTCTTTCTCTGACTTACTTCACTTATGTGATGATCTCTAGGTCCATCCATGTTGCTGCAAATGGCATTATGTAATTCTTTTTTATGGCTGAGTAATATTCCATTGTATGTGTATATATGTATATATATATATATATGTATGTATATATATATACCACATCTTGTTTATCCATTCCTATGTTGATGGACATTTAGGTTGCTTCCATGTCCTGACTGTTGTAAATAGTGCTGCTGTGAGCATTGGGGTGCATGTATCTTTTCAAATTAGAGTTTTCTCCAGATATATGCCCAGAAGTAGGATTGTGACATCATATGATAACTCTATTTTTAGTTTTTCAATTTTAATGTTATCTTTAATTCTAACAGCTGTATCATTTCTGGATCATTTTTGATTGATTACTCACTTTATGGGTCATATTTCTGTGCTTCTTTATATGCTTGGTATTCTTTGATTAGATGGCAGATATCGTGAACTTTATATTGTGTGTGCTGAATATTTTCAGCTTTTTATAAATATTCCTTAGCTTTTGTTCTTGAATGTAGATAGGTAGTTTATTTGGAAATGGTTTGATTTTTATAGGCCTTGCTTTTTAATAGTTGTTAGATGGGGCCAGAACCATGTTTAATCTGGGACTAGTTATTCCCCACTACTGAGGCAACATTTTAGTACTCTACCCAGTGCCCTACGACTTACAAAATTTTTCTGGGGTGGCTGGTGAGAATAGGCATCATAGGTAGGTGCCAAGTACTGTTTTCTTGAATCTTTTGGGATGATCCTGTCTTTGGTCTTGGATTGTCTCCTCACATACACATAGTGATCCATTCCATTGCTGACTACTTTAGGAAATTCTCTGAAGATTTCTGGGTGATTTCTTCTGTGCAGCTATCTCTTTTCTGGCACATCCAGTATCAATATTAGTCCAGAGATTTACAGAGAGAAGTCAAATTTCATGTATGATATTATGTTTACCTATAATATAATATATATAATTATGTACTATTATAATATATTATATATTATATTATTGTTATTATATATAATTATATTATATATTATATATATAATTATATAATATATAATATAATAGGCCTGAGTGACTCTTGGTTAAGGAACCCTCCAACTGAAGATGATTTGAAATTGCCTAAACTCACCAGGAGAGCAATGCATTGAGATGCTATCTGATCTGAAACTAGACACCCTGAAGGTGTGCAGTGAGATAAATTGCATCTAAGGGTTAAATATATTCTTCATGTTTGACCATGTGTGGAAATTTACCCCTTACTACCCTCCCAAATTTGTACTCTGAATAACTTTACAAGCCATAAGGCTTGCTCATTTCAACATACTATCACATTTTAAATATTTATTTGTATTTCTAAACAGCAAGTTGATGTTAACCAATATACTTCTTTAATATTTTAGAAACAAGCCCTTCTAGAGAAAAAAATGGCTTATCATTTACAAAAAATGCAAGGAAGTGGCATTAAAAGAGAAGATATGAGGAAAAATACAATTGATTACAGAGAACAAGATGGACCACATTATGAATGTGAGAACATTAAGGGCTGATGTAGCTATGTAGAAAGTGCTTGTCTGTGTATTTATGTAAAATATCCTTTTACAAAACTCTGTTTGCTCACGTTTGCTACCTGCTTTGTGCCAGCGAAGGGTTCTAGGCATTTCCCTATAATAGTTCAAGTTGAAAAGTAGACATACATGTAAAAATTAAAATAACCTTATCAAGTGGTTCAGCAGACAGGCTTGCCTATATTGCAGTTCTAACCAACTTCCCTATACTTAATGTATTTTTTGCTACTGAAACCTTAAAAATTTGTAAGATAATTGCTATCACATACCAACATGGTGTTCTACTATTTTGCCAGCCATAAAGAATAGACAGTACCAGAAAAGAACACAGGGAAGAAGGAAAGGAGGAGGTAGAGAAAGATAGAAAGGAACAAAGAAAGGAAAAAAAGGGAAGAAATGAAAGTTTAAAGGAAGAACATCAAGTCATTACTTTGTTATGCCCAGTATCTACCAGCTTCCTTTTATTTTTAACATTTTAAGACTATAGTAGGATTTATTAAATTAATTAATGATATTAAAATTTCATGGCCAGAATACAAAAATGTAGACTTGTTTTAATTATCTGTGACTAAATGTATCAGGAAAGGAGATAATAATCTTCCATGAGTTATCATCATAGCATCCGATCAATCCTATCTCTGTCCCATCAGTCCTGTTTCTATGTGAGAGCCTCCCTTTGTCACTTAAGTATATTACTAACTAGTCTCCATTGGCTCTTTTTTTTACCTACCTCAGATCCATTTTTTACACCGCTACATAATTACACGTAAAACTCTGTTCTAGTTTTTTTCTCCTGGCCTCAAAACTTAAAGATCCCCATTACCTCTTAAATGAAGCTCAGACTTTTTAGACAACCATTCATCACCACCTAGGGTCAAACCCAAACCTAACTTTATTTCACATTACCTCCTTGAATAAGGCAGATATGATCTAGGGGTGATATGCTTAGGCTCTAGAGCCAAACTGCTGAAGTCGAAATCCTGCTTTACCATTGTCTAGCCGTGTAAATAGCTTGAACAAAATTATTTAACCTCTTTGAATCACAGTTGCATCATCTGAGAAGAAAATACTCCTAAATCCCATAAAGAGCCCAAGAGTTCTAGCACATAGTAAGCATTCAATTAATTTCATTGTCTAATCAAACGAGACTGCTGACAGTTCCTAAAACACAAGTGAACTTTTATACTTCTGTGCCTCTCTTTATCCAAGTTTCTAGCCTGGAATGACATGCTCACTGTCCATCTCTGTAACTCCTACAATTCTTTAAGCTCCACTGTAAGTGACACTACAAAAAGTCTTTCTTGATAACTGTAATTTGAAGATACCTGTCCTTCGAATCACTTATAGTACTTTGTATTATTCTTAATACATGTATTCCATACTTCCCACTGTCTTAATTACCTATTATATTGTAACTCCCACCTTTCTGTTTCACAGAGCACCTAGTATTGTATGTATATATGTATATCTTTGTGTGTGTGTTTGTATACATGCATGCTTACTGAATGGACTAATTCAGCCTATTCAGCTCATTGAGATAATGATAGCAATTTCATCCTTCAAAAAAGAAATCTCTTTAGAAACTATATACATCCCTGCATCAACAACCATTAATTTTCTCATTTAATAGGAAAAGAGTTTCAAGAAGACATTTTTAAACACTTGTTGCCTCAAATCCCTTTTTTTGAAGAAGTGGGATATAAATTAATTTATCAAGGTGACAAATGAAATTGAATTATTCCTCTATAGTAATGTTGTCATCTTCCACCAAGTAGATAGCTTCCAGAGGGACAGAGAGAATAAGAGAGGACAGGAACATTGGGTGAACCTGCTCCAATGAGAAGACAGATCACTCTCACATTTGACAGCCTTAATGAAAACCCACTGAGCGCACATGCTGTGAGGATCCTTTGCCCTCCTAAATGGTTAGAAACGGGAACTATAATTTCCTTTATCACAAAAGAGGAATATGTATATGGTTGCTTATGCTAGGCTGTGAGGTACATTCAAGAGTTGCAATTGTCACTGTGGGCTTGTGGGTCTCCAGCCAGTAGCTATATTGGTATCCATCTCTACAAAGACGAAATGGCGTGTTACAGTTGAGCCAGGTATAGCTTTTCTCTCTGTCAGAGGAAAATTCTGTCCTTCTATCTTTTAACTTGAAGGGATAATATTTGAAGAGTAATCGTTTTTCGCATTCCTCCATCTTCTCCAATACCTCCCCACAATCCTAAATAGAAATTAGCATATAGGCTCACTTCCTATTGGGCATGAAAAGAGAGCCTGTCTTGGGTAATTCTGTCATCATCATTATTAAAAATAAATGTTTTGTTGCATTTCTTTAAGCTTATTCTCCAAAGAAGAAAAAGAAGAGTAATGATGACATAAAGATAGTTTATCCTGTTGGTGACCAGAAAGCAAATAAAGGAGCATATGGTAATTTAATATTGTGATAAGAAATATTAAATAGTATTTTTGGGAAAGACTGAATTTGGATGGCCTTTTTTGCTTAAGTTCAGATAATTCCTCTGTTCTTTGTTGTCAAATGACAGATTTAGAGTGATGCTTAGAAACAATGATATAACCTCTATTGCTTTCAGAATTTCATCTCAAGTTACAGATTTAGTGTTCTAAACTTATCATTTTAGGCAAATTAAATGGTCTATTGCTGCTGAATGAAAAATACATGAATGTAACAAATTGCAAGATAATTTTTATATTGCTCGAAATGATTTTTAAAAACTCTGAAACGCAAGAGGGAGGGGATATGGGGATATATGTATACGTATAGCTGACTCACTTTGTTATACAGCAGCAACTAACCCAACAATGTAAAGCAATTATACTCCAATAAAGATGTTAAAAAAAAAGAAAAAAACTCTGAAGTGAGTCAGAAATTAAGTTTATGTACATTCACTCAACCCACTATGGACCCCAGTGAAATATCACTTTCTTTATTTATATCATTCTATGTTACTTCATGTTGTCCATTAGAGCTCATTGGATTAGACCAGAACCCAAACAACAGCATAAATATCCTCCAAATAATATACTATCAAAAGTATAAGACTGTTAGAAATTGAGCAATATGAATTCTTCTCCCATATTAAATTTCCAGGGAAAAATTAAAGTATAAAAATTAAATCCCTTTGTCTTTATCAGTTAAATTCTAAAGAAAAAGTTTAAAATCTTTTCTTCCCTGACTGTGTAATTTGATTAGTCTCATAAAGTCTCTGGGATAAGATAGGGTTAGCTGAGGCTGTCTTCCACTCAGGACTACTGAGGTTTACTTAATTCAGCTGTAAGCTTTAAAGACCAAAGATTTTTGAAGTCCAAAGATTTTTTGGTCCCATTTTTAAAGTCCAAAGATTTTTTTAATAAAATATCAGAGAGTTACTTACAACACATATAATTATGACAACACAAGCCACATATCTACTAAATGTAGACAATAAAACTAAATTCTCAGTCTCTAAAGCAGTTATCTCATGCAGAATGGTCTTCTAAAAGTCTAGTGTTGAATGCAGGCCAGACTGGTCTTACTGATGTCAAAAAAATCTCAGTGTTATCGGAGGAAAGAATGATAGATGGAAAATATGATTTTCAGCCTCACTAAGGTACCACTCTATCTGTGACAGTTGTCCAGGTATCAAAACTATAAATTTAATTAAGCATAGCTGGGAGACAAAGATGAATTCTAAAACTATATTAATACATATCTGGGGGGGAGAGGATCTATTTCTACCCTCTAAGAAATTAGCAAGTGAATCATTCTTGTTTTGTGTGAATTTTAGAAATGTACAGTAGTGATATCACAATTCATTATATATTAAAAGTGCCCCTCTTTCCCATTCACCATAATCAAACCTCCTTAGTTTCCGTCTCATCACTGAACTGAGTATGAACTCCATACAGTGTCACAACCTTTACACTCTTATGGGCAGTCTGCCCCCACGTTTCATAATTGGCAACTATCCAGAGTTCAGAGGCCAGAATTCTCTATAGTTCCTGCTTCTGATCTTGTCTCTGTATTTTTTCATTCTCATAAAAAGATCCTGAGGTAATTTATTTTGGATTTTAAATTACCCTAAAGCAAAATGGAATTTTTTATATAATTGCATGAATTTTAACACACGTATGAATTAGTATGACCTCTACCAGAATCATGTGAGAACATTTACAACATTCCAAAAATGTCCTTTTGCAGTCACACCGTCTTCTCTCCCACTAATAAGCCCAGGCAACCACTGATATGTTCTCCATCACTATAGTTCTTTTTCCTTTGGAAAATGCCTTGTAAATGGAATCATATCGAATTTGATCTTTTGATAATTGCTCCTTTCAGCATGCCTTTGAAGTTCTTTCAAATTATTTCATTTGTCAATAGTTGACTCCTTTTTATTGCTGAGTAGTAGTCCATTGTGTGTATGTACCAGGCTTATTTATACATACATCAGTTGAAGGAAATTTGGTTGTTTCCAGATTTTGGTGATTATGAATAGAAAGATCAGAAGTATACATTAAGCTTTTTGTGTGAACAAGGAATTGTTGTATATGTTTAAGTTTATAAAGAATTGCCCAACTGTTTTCCAGAGTGGCTGTAGCATTTTGCATTCCCTGTTTGCTGTGCATCCTTGTAACTGTTGGTATTATCAGTACTTTTTATTTTAATCATTCTAATAGATGTAATGGTATCTCATTGTAGTTTTCATTTGTATTTGCCTGATGGCTAATGATGATGAATATCTTTTCATATGCTGTTTGCCTTTTGTAAATCCTGCCTGGTGAAGTATCTGTTGAAGCTTTTTGCTCTGTTGAGTTTTGGGAGTTATTTGTATATTCTGAATATAAGTATTTTTCAGGTGTGTGACTTGCAAATATTTTCTCTCAGTCTGTAACTTGCCTTTTAATTTTCTGTTTCTGATTGATCAGTGTGTCTCCCCCTTTGCCCATATTGCTCTGTCTTCGATTACTGTAGCTTGTTATTAAAATGTAGCATAATTCCAGCAACTTTACTTTTCTTCAAAAATTTTATGGATATTTTAATTCATTTACCTGAGTATAAACTTTATACTCAGCTTTACTGCAAAAATTATGCCAGGATTTTTGAATAAAGTATATTAAATCAATCTATAGATCGATTTAAGGGGGAAAGAAATCTTTACAGGGTCCTTCCAATCAAGGACTTTTAGGTCGTCCTTGATTTCTTTCATAAGTGTTTTGTAGTTTTCAGTATAGAAATCTTGTATATGTTGTGTTATATGTATACATAAGTGCTTCATTTTTGGTACTGTTGTACATGGTATTTTTAAAGTTTGATTTCCAATTGTCCATGGCTATTGTTTTTACTATGTCTCTTTGTACAGATTTTTTAGTGGTTGTTCTAAGTAACAGTGTACTTACTTAGCTTATCACAGTCAACCCTAACTAGATATTCTACCTCTTTATGTAGAATGTGGAAACCTTACCACTATATATGTCTCCTTACTCCTCTCCCCTTTGTTATAATTATCTTATGTATTACATCTACATATACCAAACAGCCACTCAGAGTAATCATCATTTAAATGACTAAATAGGGGAAGAACAGCCTATCATATTTACTCAAATAATTAACATTTTGGTCGCCCATTAATCCCTGATGTTTCTGGCCCCATGTTTCTTTCTGGTATCATTTTCCTTCAGTCTGTAGAACTTCCCTTAGCATCTCTTTTAGAACAAATTATCTGGCACTGAATTATCTTAGTTTTCCTTCACCTGAGAGTATTTTTATTTTACCTTCATTCCTGAATTATACTATTTACCCTTGATATCGAATTATAAGTTGTCAGGCTTTTTTTTTTTTCCCCAAAAAACTTTAAAACTGTTGTTCTCCATGGTTCTGATGGACATAGATAACATTATTAAGGTATTTTAATATAATTGATATGATATTGTATACAGTGTTTTGTGACTTGCTTTTTATACTCAGCATTATATTTCAAAAGTTTTACCTATGTATTGTCTGACATTTTACTTCCTTTCAGTACTAATCCTATCCCATTGTGTGAATATCCCATTGTGTAAATACACCACAATTTAATATGTTTTTCTTTTGGTGGAAGTATCTGTTATTTGAACAATATTTCACCATTCTATACATATATATCTCCTGGTATTCATGGACAGGTGATTCTCTAGGGGTTATATGCCTCGATATGGGATTTCTGGGTCATGTTCCCTCTTCTGAGAAATTATTTTTTCAAATCTCTTGTCCATTTTCCTATTGGGGTATTTTTCTTTCTTTTACAGATTTGAAAGAGTTTTTTGGTCACACATTCTATTATATACATATATACGGTATAGCAATATCTTCTTCCAATTTGTAATTTGTTTCTATTCTTTTTTTATCTTTTGATGTACAGAAGTTCTTAGTTCAGTATAATAAAATGTTACATTTTTCCTTATAGTTTGTATATTTTGTTACTTTTTATTTGAGGTTCATTTCTATGAGTTCTCTTTGATATGGCAAAGACATTAATCTTTTGTCTTATTTGTGGCACATATTTCCATAATTTTGTTAATGACTTTTTTTAGCCTTATTAAACATTTCAAACATAAGCAAAAACCAACAGAATCTTTATGTGCCTATCTTTCAGCTTCAGCAACTCCTGGACAGTTTTGTTTTGTCTATGCCCTCAACTTCTCCCTGCTGCCATATTGTTTTAAAGCACATCCCACACATATTATTTTCATCCATCAACATATCAATATGTACCTAAAAGATGATTATTTTTTTAATGTGTAAGCACAATACCATGATCACATTGCACAAATAATAATTCCTTAATGTAATCAAATATCTAATTACAATTCAGCTTTCCAGTAATCTCATAAATGTCACAAAAGTATTTTGACATTACTTTGAATCTACATTGACACATACTGTGATAGTTTGTATGTCTTTTGAGTCTTTTAATCTATAGGTTCTCCTTCCATATATTCCTCTCTTTCCCTCCCTCCCTCCCTCCTCTTCTTTAAAATTAGTTTATTTGTTGAAGAAATTGAGTTGCTTGTCTTGTTGAGCTCCTCAGTTACTGAATTTTTGCTGATTGCATCTATATGGTATATGTTATTTCTTCTGTATTTCCTGTAAAGTATTAGTTAAATCTATGCACTTTCAGGTTCAGTTTCTTTAGCAAGACTGATGCATACATGATGGTGTATCTTTCCATCAGGAGACACGTAATATTGCATTGTATTTCTCTTTGTGATATTAGCAGCCATTTATGTTCAAGGCCTTGATCCACAAATTAATTATGCATTACAAAATTGGGATATTTTTCCTTCTTCGTAAACTAGCTAGAAAATTTCTAATAAAAAGAAACTTTCCCCCAACTACTATTTGGTTACTTTGTGATACAGGATACTTGAGAAAAGCAGACTGATGCTTAATATTTTACCATCATTTATTAGTTTTCAAAATAATGTATTGTTTCAGTAGCATCTTCTAACAGTGAGCAATTAGTTTTGTTTCATTATGAATTCACAGATTTATATAAATTTTATGTGCTTAAAATTTGCTGTTACTGTGCTTACTAATGTTGAAATTGTGACAGCTCTGGCCAGTGAGGGCCCCTTCAAGATAACTTTCGAGTCCTTTTTGACACAACCCTAGTGATTTTTGTTAGCTTCCTTGCTATCTGAGAAGACTGGACTATCCAGTCTTACCTTGTACACATTTAGGTGTTTCAACACCAGTGAGTTTCATTGGTATCTTTGAGAAGATGAAGTAATCATATATAGTTGGACCTATTTCTGGACATGCTCTTTTCTTTTATTGGTCTATTTGTCCTTATGTGAGTATATTCAATAGCATTCTCTTAACTACTGTAGCTTTATAATAAGTCTTGAAATTTGGCAGTTTGAGTTCTCCAACATTTGTTGTTCTTCTAAGTTGACTTGGTTGTTCTAGGGCCTTTGCATTTCCATAAAAATTTTATTTTTTTTATTTAAGTATAGTAGATTTACAATATTGCAATAGTTTCAGGTGTACAGCATAATGATTCAGGGTTTTTTTTGACAGATTATATTCCATTATAGGTTATTACAAGATATTGAGTATAATTCCCTGTGCTATACAGTAAATCCTTGTTGCTTATCTCTTTTATGAATATAGTTTGTATCCATTAATCCAATACTAATTTGTCCCTTCCTTATTCCCTCTCCCCTTTGGTAATCATTAAGTTTGTTTTCTAAGTCTGTGAGTCCATTTCTCTTTTGTATAGATTCATTTGTATTATTTTTTAGATTCCACATATAAGTGATATATAGTATTTGTCTTTCTGTGTCTGACTTAATGCACTAAGCATAATATTCTCTAGGTCCATCCATGTTACTGCAAACAGCAATATTTCATTATTTTTTATGGTCGCCTAATATTCCGTGTGTGTGTATACACATACATGATACACCACATCTTCTTAAGCCAATCATTTTTTGATGGGCACTTGGGTTATTTCCATGTCTTGACTACTGTAAATAGCAGTGCTGTGAACATTGGCATGTATGTATCTTTTCAGCTTTCCAATTTCTACAACATAGTCAGCTGGGATTTTATTTGGGTTCACCTTTCATTTCTTTTTCTTGCTGGCCAGGACCTCCAGAACAGTGCTGAACAAAATGGTGATTGTGTACATCCTGATCTTGTTCTAAAATATAAGGCCAAGTGATCAATATAAATTAGATTATAGTTCTGGAGATTTGAAGATAGCTTTTATCAAAGGAAGGACATACCCTCATACTCCTCATTCACTAAGAAGTTTCATCATGAATGGGTGTTGAATTTTATCAAGTTTTTCCTTTCATCTTTGAGATAATTGTCTACATTTCCTCCTCTTTTCTCTTACTGTGGTAAGTTACTTTGGCTTATTTTTGAATGATAAACTAACCCTGCTTTCTTGGAATAAGCCTCACTTATTCATTATGTATTATCTTTTATTGTATATTGTTAGATTCAATTTATTTATAGATCTTGCATCTTTATTCATAGGAGAATATTGACTGAGTTTTTCTTTTCTTGTAATGTCTTGTAATGATTTTTAATTCTGAGTGATTCTGGTATCAAAGTATGAGTTGGGAGAGGAGTTTACTCCTCTTCAATTTTCTGGATGAATTTGTGTAGAATTAGTGTAAATTCTTCCTTTGGTATTTTGTGTAATTCAGAAGTAAAGTCTTTTGAGCCTGGAGTTTTCTTTGTAGAAATGTTTTTAACTATGTATTCCATTTCTTTAATAGATATGAGGTTCTTCATATTTTCTATTTATTCATGAGTGAGATTTGATTGTTTTTGAGGAAAATCTGTCCCTTTCATATAAGTTTATTGCTATAAATTTTCATAATCTGTTATTTTTAGTATTATCTATAGACTGTTATGCTGTTATCTCTAATTTCCCTGATGATGGAAATTTGTGTCTTCTCTTTTTCCTGGTCAGTCTGGCTTTATCAGTTTTATTGAACTTCTCAAGGAGTCAACTGTTAGTTTTTCTCTCTTGTTTTTCTATTTCTTTTTCACTTTGATCTTATTTCCTTTCTTCTGCCTACTAAGTGTTGACAAGGATGTGGGAGAATTAAAACTCTGACACACTGCTGAATGGTATGAAATGGTACCGCCACTTGGGAAAACAGTTTGGCATTTCTTAAAAGTTAGACATATACTTACCATATGACCCAGCCATTCTACTACTAGGTATATTTACCCAATAGAAATGAAAAAGTGTGCCCACACAAAAACTTGTGCAGGTAAGTTCATAAATATTTGTAAGTTGCCAAAACTGGAAACAACCCAAACAACAGGTGAATAGATAAAGAATGGTAGCATATCCATACAATGGAATACTTCTCAGAAATTTTTTAAAAAAGGAATGAATTATTAAAACATACAATACTGAGTGAAAGAAGCCAGGCAAAAAATACTATATATCACATACTATATGATCCCATTCATATAAAATTCTAGAAAATTCAGATTAATCTTGTGTAAGAGGTAGAGAGCACTGTTGTCTGAGGATGGGAAGAAAGAGATAAATGGATTACAAAGGTGGATGAGAAAACTTTCAGGGGTATTAGAAATTTTATTTTGGTTGCAGTGATGACTTCACAGTTATAGATGTATTTTTAAATTGAGGAAACCGTTCAATTTAAATAATTAAGTTATAATTAAGTTATAATTAAACCACACAATTATAATTAAACCATTAAATTATACTTCAGTGAGTTCTTTTAAAAACTATACTGTTTCTTTCATTTACTTTTAGGACCCTTTGTAAACACCATTCATCGGTCTCTAAGTAGTTCAAAGAATATTGCCAAAACATCAGTACCTTCTCTTGTTTGTCAACCAGATGTACAAGATAATGATATTGAACAAAAGGTATGAAATTATGTCTCAAGCTTCTGTATGGTGATTATTAATTTATCTAGTTAACTTTTACTTCTGTGAACCATCTCCCTCTCTACCGTGTTATGGATTGGTTAGGGGTATTAGGATCTATTCATGAGAACTGATCCCTTTCCCTAAATGTGTTGAGTTACCTTTGTGCTAAACTCACTCACTCTCATTAGTAGAAACTAATCCAAACAAACATTTAGCAATTGCAATATCTAATATTTATTGAGCATCTACTGTTGGCCAAAGCCCTGTGACTTTTTCCTGAAGGAAGGGAAAATGAATAAATTGGTCACATAGGATACAAAGAAGAATAAGATATAATCTTTCCCCTTGAGGACTCATTGTCTAATGGGGCAGACAGATGCAAAAATGTTATTACAGTAAATTGAGAGTCTGGGATGATAAATTTTATTTTGATTCTTAGCAATGTGTTCTTAAAGCATTAGATTGGATTAGAATAGGTTGGATTGTATTTCCCTGAAACAAACTGAATGACTAAACGTTTTAGAACCAACCACTAAATAGATTACCATGTCTTTAAAAAAAATGTGGAGTACTAGAAGAGGGTAAAGTTTGTACGTGGCTTCATATTAAACTCAATTTTGAACTAGTGAAATTTGAGATCCCTGTGGAAGGTGTCCTAGGAGGTTGGTAATAAGTATTGTCCCTGAGACAATTTTCGTGAGAGAGTTAGAAGATAAAAGGGAAGAAAATCTGTATTAATTTGGTTGATTGGTAGAAGGCAAAATCTTTCAGAAGTGAAGTTACTAATGAATGTTTTTATCTTTAATGTTGTACCATATAGAAAGATGGAGAGACAAATAAAAAATCAAGTGTTTTTGATAATAGAGGTAAGAAAATAAAAAACATTCATAATTGTTCTGTTGTTTGTTAAGTACCTAATTATGGTTTCACCATATGGTTTCTCAAGTTACTTGTTATACCATGGATTTTAAAAACCATGGTTATTTTGGAAAATAAAGCATGGTATAAAACTGTTTACGAATTTTGATGTTATAATTAGCCTATATGTTTGAATGATTGCTTGATAAGTATGACTTTTGAAATTTGCAAAGTGTGGAAAAGTTAGAGTCTCTGCTGTAGCTGTTTATAGTGATAGGTAGAGTAAGGTACTGACATACTATGGTTCAGTAGGTTATAATACAGAGAAATATGCCCAGGAAGGTCCTCATACTGCACTGCCATCTATTCCCCACAGACAATACATCCTATTTCCCATCTCCCCTTGAATGGAATATACAATAACTAAGATTTTCTGCACCTTGTTAGATTTTTGGAAGTCACTAATAACACTCATGCAAAACCTATATACACACATAGAAAATACTAGACACCTCCATCCAGTGGCCAATGACCACCTCAAATTCAATACAAAAATCAAATTTTTCAACTTCTTGATCCTGTTTTTACCCAGGCACAAAACTTGACTTATCTTTGATTCTTCCTCTTTCTTGAATTTTGTATCCCCAAGTTGCCACTCTCTGTCTAATCTACCTCCTTAATTCCTCTTTCCCTCTCTTTTGCATTCCCACAACTGCTGCCTTCCTTTCCTCCATCCTTGACTATTTCAGTAACCTTCCTCCAAACTCTTCTTCCTCTTTTTAATCCACCCTACATTTTGGTGTAAAGCAATCTTTCTAAAACACAGATCTGTTTGTTAATGTGGTGTATTACAGTTAACCACTTGCATATATTGAACCATTCTTGCATCACAGGGATAAATCCCACTCGATCCTGGCATATGATTCTTTTAATGTACTAATGAATTGCTTTGCTAGTTTTTTTTTTTTAGCTTTTACCTTTCCTGTTTATTTTTTTAACATCTTTATTGGGGTATAATTACTTTACAATGGTGTGTTAGTTTCTGCTTTATAACAAAGTGAATCAGTTATACATATACATATGTTCCCATATCTCTTCCATCTTGCATCTCCCTCCCTCCCACCCTCCCTATCCCACCCCTCCAGGCGGTCACAAAGCACCGAGCCGATATCCCTGTGCCATGCGGCTGCTTCCCACTAGCTATCTACCTTACGTTTGTTAGTGTGTATATGTCCATGCCTCTCTCTCGCCCTGTCACAGCTCACCCTTCCCCCTCCCCATATCCTCAAGTCCGTTCTCCAGTAGGTCTGTGTCTTTATTCCTGTCTTACCCCTAGGTTCTTCATGACATCCTTTTTTTTCTTAAATTCCATATATATGTGTTAGCATACAGTATTTGTCTTTTTCTTTCTGACTGACTTCACTCTGTATGACAGACTCTAGGTCTATCCACCTCATTACAAATAGCTCAATTTCATTTCTTTTTATGGCTGAGTAATATTCCATTGTATATATGTGCCACATCTTCTTTATCCATTCATCCGATGATGGGCGCTTAGGTTATTTCCATCTCCGGGCTATTGTAAATAGAGCTGCAATGAACATTTTGGTACATGACTCTTTTTGAATTTTGGTTTTCTCAGGGTGTATGCCCAGTAGTGGGATTGCTGGGTCATATGGTAGTTCTATTTGTAGCTTTTTAAGGAACCTCCATACTGTTCTCCATAGTGGCTGAACCAATTCACATTCCCACCAGCAGTGCAAGAGTGTTCCCTTTTCTCCACACGCTCTCCAGCATTTATTGTTTCTAGATTTTTTGATGATGGCCATTCTGACTGGTGTGAGATGATATCTCATTGTAGTTTTGATTTGCATTTCTCTAATGATTAATGATGTTGAGCATTCTTTCATGTGTTTGTTGGCAGCCTGTATATCTTCTTTGGAGAAATGTCTATTTAGGTCTTCTGCCCACTTTTGGATTGGGTTGTTTGTTTTTTTGTTATTGAGCTGCATGAGCTGCTTGTAAATTTTGGAGATTAATCCTTTGTCAGTTGCTTCATTTGCAAATATTTTCTCCCATTCTGAGGGTTGTCTTTTGGTCTTGTTTATGGTTTCCTTTGCTGTGCAAAAACTTTGAAGTTTCATTAGGTCCCATTTGTTTATTTTTGTTTTTATTTCCATTACTCTAGGAGGTGGGTCAGAAAGGACCTTGCTGTGATTTATGTCATAGAGTGTTCTGCCTATGTTTTCCTCTAAGAGTTTGATAGTTTCTGGCCTTACATTTAGGTCTTTAATCCATTTTGAGCTTATTTTTGTGTATGGTTTTAGGGAGTGATCTAATCTCATACTTCTACATGTATCTGTCCAGTTTTCCCAGCACCACTTATTGAAGAGGCTGTCCTTTCTCCACTGTACCTTCCTGCCACCTTTATCAAGGATAAGGTGACCATATGTGCGTGGATTTATCTCTGGGCTTTCTATCCTGTTCCATTGATCTATCTTTCTGTTTTTGTGCCAGTACCATACTGTCTTGATTACTGTAGCTTTGTAGTATAGTCTGAAGTCAGGGAGCCTGATTCCTCCAGCTCCTTTTTTCGTTCTCAAGATTGCTTTGGCTATTTGGGGTCTTTTGTGTTTCCATACAAATTGTGCAATTTTTTGTTCTAGTTCTGTGAAAAATGCCAGTGGTAGTTTGATAGGGATTGCATTGAATCTATAGATTGCTTTGGGTAGTAGAGTCATTTTCACAATGTTGATTCTTTCAATCCAAGAACATGGTATATCTCTCCATCTATTTGTATCATCTTTAATTTATTTCATCAGTGTCTTATAATTTTCTGCATACAGATATTTTGTCTCCTTAGGTAGGTTTATTCCTAGATATTTTATTCTTTTTGTTGCAATGGTAAATGGGAGTGTTTTCTTTATTTCACTTTCAGATTTTTCATCATTAGTATATAGGAATGCCAGAGATCTCTGTGCATTAATTTTGTATCCTGCTACTTTACCAGATTCATTGATTAGCTCTAGCAGTTTTCTGGTAGCATCGTTAGGATTCTCTATGTATAGTATCGTGTCATCTGCAAACAGTGACAGCTTTACTTCTTCTTTTCTGATTTGGATTCCTTTTATTTCCTTTTCTTCTCTGATTGCTGTGGCTAAAACTTCCAAAACTATGTTGAATAAGAGTGGTGAGAGTGGGCAACCTTGTCTTGTTCCTGATCTTAGTGGAAATGCCTTCAGTTTTTCACCATTGAAGATGATGTTGGCTGTGGGCTTGTCATATATGGCCTTTATTATGTTGAGGAAAGTTCTCTCTATGCCTACTTTCTGCAGGGTTTTTATCATAAATGGGTGTTGAATTTTGTCAAAAGCTTTCTCTGCATCCATTGAGATGATCACAGGGTTTTTCTCCTTCAATTTGTTAATATGGTTTATCACATTGATAGATTTGTGTATATTGAAGAATCCTTGAATTCCTGGAATAAACCCCACTTGATCATGTTGTATGATCCTTTTAACGTGCTGTTGGATTCTGTTTGCTAGTATTTTGTTGAGGATTTTTGCATCTATGTTCATCAGTGATATTGGCCTGTAGTTTTCTTTCTTTGTGACATCCTTGTCTGGTTTTGGTATCAGGGTGATGGTGGCTTCGTAGAATGAGTTTGGGAGTGTTCATCCCTCTACTATATTTTGGAAGAGTTTGAGAAGGATAGGTGTTATCTCTTCTCTAAATGTTTGATAGAATGCACCTGTGAAGCCATCTGGTCCTGGGCTTTTGTTTGTTGGAAGATCTTTAATCACAGTTTCAATTTCAGTGCTTGTGATTGGTCTGTTCATATTTTCTATTTCTTCCTGATTCAGTCTTGGCAGGTTGTGCCTTTCTAAGAATTTGTCCATTTCTTCCAGATTGTCCATTTTATTGGCATAGAGTTGCTTGTAGTAATCTCTCATGATTTTTTTTATTTCTGCAGTGTCAGTTGTTACTTCTCCTTTTTCATTTCTAATTCTGTTGATTTGAGTCTTCTCCCTTTTTTTCTTGATGAGTCTGGCTAGTGGTTTATCTATTTTGTTTATCTTCTCAAAGAACCAGCTTTTAGTTTTATTGATCTTTGCTATTGTTTCCTTCATTACTTTTTCATTTATTTCTGATCTGATTTTTATGATTTCTTTCCTTCTGCTAGCTTTGGGTTTTTTTTGTTCTTCTTTCTCTAATTGCTTGAGGTGCAAGGTTAGGTTGTTTATTCGAGATGTTTCCTGCTTCTTAAGGTGGGCTTGTATTGCTATAAACTTCCCCCTTAGAACTGCTTTTGCTGCATCCCATATGTTTTGGATCGTTGTGTCTCCATTGTCATTTGTTTCTAGGTATTTTTTTATTTCCTCTTTGATTTCTTCAGTGATCACTTCATTGTTAAGTAGTGTATTGTTTAGCCTCCATGTGTTTGTATTTTTTACAGATCTTTTCCTGTAATTGATATCTAGTCTTATGGCATTGTGGCCGGAAAAGATACTTGATATAATTTCAGTTTTCTTAAATTTACCAAGGCTTGATTTGTGACCCAAGATATGATCTTTCCTGGAGAATGTTCCATGAGCACTTGAGAAAAATGTGTATTCTGTTGTTTTTGGATGGAGTGTCCTATAAATATCAGTTAAGTCCATCTTGTTTAATGTATCATTTAAAGCTTGTGTTTCCTTATTTATTTTCATTTTGGATGATCTGTCCATTGGTGAAAGTGGGGTGTTAAAATCCCCTACTATGAATGTGTTACTGTCGATTTCCCCCTTTATGGCTGTTAGTATTTGCCTTATGTATTGAGGTGTTCCTATGTTGGGTGCATAAATATTTACAATTGTTATATCTTCTTCTTGGATCGATCCCTTGATCATTATGTAGTGTCCTTCTTTGTCTCTTCTAATCGTCCTTATTTTAAAGTCTATTTTGTCTGATATGAGAATTGCTACTCCAGCTTGCTTTTGGTTTCCATTTGCATGGAATATCTTTTTCCATCCCCTTACTTTCAGTCTGTATGTGTCTCTAGGTCTGAAGTGGGTCTCTTGTAGACAGCATATATAAGGGTCTTGTCTTTGTATCCATTCAGCCAATCTGTGTCTTTTGGTGGGAGCATTTAGTCCATGTACATTTAAGGTAATTATCGATATGTATGTTCCTATTCCCATTTTCTTAATTGTTTTGGGTTCGTTATTGTAGGTCTTTTCCTTCTCTTGTGTTTCTTGCCTAGAGAAGTTCCTTTAGCAGTTGTTGTAAAACTGGTTTGGTGGTGCTGAACTCTCTCAGCTTTTGCTTGTCTGTAAAGGTTTTAATTTCTCCTTCAAATCTGAATGAGATCCTTGCTGGGTAGAGTAGTCTTGGTTGCAGGTTTTTCTCCTTCATCACTTTCAGTATGTCCTGCCACTCCCTTCGGGCTTGTAGGGTTTCTGCTGAGAGATCAGCTGTTAACCTTATGGGGATTCCCTTGTGTGTTATTTCTTGTTTTTCCCTTGCTGCTTTTAATATGCTTTCTTTGTATTTAATTTTTGACAGTTTGATTAATATGTGTCTTGGCGTATTTCTCCTTGGATTTATCCTGTATGGAACTCTCTGTGCTTCCTGGACTTGATTAACTATTTCCTTTCCCATATTAGGGAAGTTTTCAACTATAATCTCTTCACATATTTTCTCAGTCCCTTTCTTTTTCTCTTCTTCTTCTGGAACCCCTATAATTCGAATGTTGGTGCGTTTAATGTTGTTCCAGAGGTCTCTGAGACTGTCCTCAGTTCTTTTCATTCTTTTTTCTTTATTCTACTCTGCAGTAGTTATTTCCACTATTTTATCTTCCAGGTCACTTATCCGTTCTTCTGCCTCAGTTATTCTGCTATTGATCCCATCTAGAGTATTTTTAATTTCATTTATTGTGTTGTTCATCATTGCTTGTTTCATCTTTATTTCTTCTAGGTCCTTGTTAACTGTTTCTTGCATTTTGTCCATTCTATTTCCAAGATTTTGGATCATCCTTACTATCATTATTCTGAATTCTTTTTCAGGTAGACTGCCTATTTCCTCTTCATTTGTTAGGTCTGGTGCATTTTTATCTTGTTCATTTATCTGCTGTGTGTTTTTCTGTCTTCTCATTTTGCTTATCCTACTGTGTTTGGGGTCTCCTTTTTGCAGGCTGCAGGTTTGTAGTTCCCGCTGTTTTTGATGTCTGTCTCCACTGGCTAAGATTGGTTCAGTTGGTTGTGTAGGCTTCCTGGTGGAGGGGACTAGTGCCTGTGTCCTGGTGCATGAGGCTGGATCTTGTCTCTCTAGTGGGCAGTTTCACGTCTGGTGGCGTGTTTTGGGGTGTCTGTGGCCTTATTATGATTTTAGGCAGCTTCTCTGCTAATGGGTGGGGTTGTGTTCCTGTTTTGCTGGTTGTTTGGCATAGGTTGTCCAGCACTGTAGCTTGCTGGTCGTTGAGTGAAGCTGGGTGCTGGTGTTAAGATGGAGGTCTCTGGGAGATTTTCACCATTTGATATTATGTGGAGCTGGGAGGTCTCTTGCTGACCAGTGTCCTGAAGTTGGCTCTCCTACCTCAGAGGCAGAGACCTGACTCCTGGCTGCAGCACCAAGAGCCTTTCATCCACACGGCTCAGAATAAAAGGGAGAAAAAGTAGAGAGAATTAGTAGAAGTATAAAGAAAGAAAGGAGGGAAGGCAGGAAGGAAGGAAGGAAGAAAGAAAGAAAAAGAAAGAAAGAAAGAAAGAGAAAGAAAGGGAGGGAGGAAGGAAGGTAAGGAGGGAAGGAAGGAAAATAGAGAAAGAAAGAAGATACAATAAAATAAAATAAAGTATAATAAAGTTATTGAATTAAAAAATAATTATATAGAAAAAAAAGGGACGGATAGAACCTTAGGACAAATGTTGGGAGCAAAGCTATACAGACAAAATCTTACACAGCAGCATATACATACACCCTCACAAAAAGAGGTAAAGGGGAAAAAAATCATAAATCTTGCTCTCAGAGATCACCTCCTCAATTTGGGATGATTCGTTGACTAAAAGAGGGAAGGAAGGAAGGAAGGAAAGAAAGAAAGAAGGTAAAGTATAATAAAGTTATTAAAATTATAATTAATAAGAAAAAAAAATTTTTTTAAAAACCATGGACGGATAGAACCCTAAGACAAATGGTGGAAGCAAAACTATACAGACAAGGTCTCACACAGAAGCATACACCTACACATTCACAAAAAGAGGAAAACGGGAAAAAATCATAGATCTTGCTCTCGAAGCCCACCTCCTCAATTTGGGATGACTCGTTGTCTATTCATGTATTCCACAGAGGCAGGTACATCAAGTTGATTGTGGAGCTTTAATCCGCTGTTTCTGAGGCTGCTGGGAGAGATTTCCCTTTCTCTTCTTTGCTCTCACAGCTCACAGGGGCTTAGCTTTGGATTTGGCCCTGCCTCTGCATGTAGGTCGCTGGAGGGCATCTGTTTTTTGCTCAGACAGGACGGGGTTAAAGGAGCCGCTGATTCGGGGGCTCTGGCGCACTCAGGCTGGGGGGGAGGGAGGGGCACTGCGTGTGGGGCTGGCCTGTGGCAGCAGAGGCCGGCGTGATGTTGCACCAGCCTGAGGCCCACCATGTGTTCTTCCGGGGAAGTTGTCCCTGGATCCCGGGAACCTGGCAGTGGCGGGCTGCACAGGCTCCGCGGAAGAGGGGTGTGGATAGTGACCTGTGCTCACGCATAGGCCCCTTGGTGGCGGCAGCAGCAGCCTTAGCGTCTCCCACCCGTCTCTGGGGTTCGCGCTTTTAGCCGCGGCTCGCTCCCGTCTCTGGAGTTCCTTTAAGCAGCGCTCTTAAACCCCTCTCCTCGCGCACCAGGAAACAAAGAGGGAAGAAAAAGTCTCTTGCCTCTTCGGCAGGTGCAGACTTTTCCCCAGACTCCCTCCCGGCTAGCCGTGGTGCACTAACCCCTTCAGGCTATATTCAAGCCGCCAACCCCAGTCCTCTCCCTGCGCTCCGAGCCTCAGCTCCCAGCCCCGCCCGCCGCGGCGGGTGAGCAGACAAGCCTCTCGGGCTTGTGAGTGCCGGTCGGCACCGATCCTCTGTGCGGGAATCTCGCCGCTTTGCCCTCCGCCCCCGTGTTGCTGTGCACTCCTCCGCAGCTGCGAAGCTCCCCACTCCGCCTCCCGCAGTCTCCGCCCGCGAAGGGGCTTCCTAGTGTGTGGAAACCTTTCCTCCTTCACAGCTCCCTCCCACTGGTGCAGGTCCCATCCCTATTCTTTTGTCTCTGTTTTTTCTTTTTTTCTTTTGCCCTACCCAGGTACGTGGGGAGTTTCTTGCCTTTTGGGAGGTCTGAGGTCTTCTGCCAGCCTTCAGTAGGTGTTCTGTAGGAGTTGTTCCACGTGTAGATGTATTTCTGGTATATCTGTGGGGAGGAAGGTGATCTCTGCGTCTTACTCTTACGCCATCTTCAAGGTCCCCCCTCTGGTTTGCTAATATTTTGTTTTGAATTTTTGCATCTATGTTCATCAGGGATGTTGGCCTATAGCTTTTTTTTTTTTTTTCCTTGTAGTGTCCTTGTCTGGCTTTGATATCTCAGTAATGCTGGCCTTGTATAATGAATTTTGAACTGATCCCTCATCTTCTGGGTTTGGGGTTCTTTTGGTTTTTTTTTTTGGAAGAGTTTGATAAGGATTTGTATTAATTCATCATCTTTAAATGTTTGGTCAATTCACCAGTGAAACCATCTGGTCCTGCACTTTTCTTTGCTGGAAGGTTTTAATTTTTTTCATTGAACTATACTTGATTTACAGTGTTGTGCCACTCTCTTCCGTACAGCAGAGTGACTCAGTTATACACATATATACGTTCTTTTTTTATATAATTTTCCATTACGGTTTATCATAGGATATTGAATATAGTTCCCTGTGTGGAAGGTTTTTGATTACTGATTCAATCTCCTTATTAGTAATTGGTCTGTCAGATATTCAACTTCTTTATAATTCCGTCTTGGTAGGTTGGACGTTTATAAGAATTTATCCAGTTCTTCTAGGTTATCTAATTTGTTGGGATATAATTATTCATGGTAGTTTTTTATTATCCTTTGACTTTATGTGGTATCAACTGTAATGTCTTTTTCATTTCTAATTTTGTGTCTTTCCCCCTTTTTTTTCCTGTTAAGTCAAGCTAAAGTTTTGTCTATTTTGTTAATCTTTTTTAAAAAGTACTTATTTTTATTAATCTTTCCTATTTTCTTTTTAGGCTCTATTTCATTTATTTCCACTCTGATCTTTGTTACTACGTTCCATCTATTATCTTTGGGCTTAGTTTGTCCTTCTTTAATTAGTTCCTTGAGCTGTTAAAGCTAAGGTGTTTATTTCAGATATTTACCTTCTCAAAAAATCAGTAATGCAATGGAGGTCCTACATTGACACAGTAGACAAGTTTGACTTAATTGACATCTATAGGATACTACATCCAAAAAAAAAAAAAAAAAAAAAGACTACATATTCTTCTCAAGCATGCATGTAAATCTCTAGAATAGACCACATACTAAGGTAACCAAACAAGCTCCAACAAATTTGAGAGGGTAGATATTATTTCAAGCATCTTTTCTGACCACAATAGTATGAAACCAGAAATCAACCACAGAAAGAAAAATGGGAAAAGAATGAACACTAATGGAGACTAAACAACATGATACTAAAAAACCAATAGGTCAATGATGAAATCAAAGAAGACATCAGAAAATACCTCAAGATAAACAAAAATGAACTCACAACCATACAAAATCTATGGGATACAGCAGAATCACTTCTATATACAAAACTACAACAGTCACACAGAGATAGATAACAAATATATGGTTTCCAAAGGGGAGAAGGGAGGGAAGGAGAGACAAATGAGAGGAGTATGGGATTAACAGATACAAACTACTATACGTAAGCAACAAGGATTTACTGTATAGCATGAAGAATTAAATTCACTATTTTGTAATCTATAATGGAATATAATCTGGAAATATATATATAACTGAATTACTATACACCTGAGACTAAGGAAATACTGTAAATCAATTGTAATTTAAAAAGTAAATAAGCAAAAAGTAAATTTAATGAAGTCAAAGTCAAACATCCATTTATCCATAGAGATAAGGACAGAGCATTCCCAGCCAAGCTATTAACTCTGTCTTCCAAAACTGTGGAATTTTGTTTTGTTTTTTATTCTAATAATAATACCCTCTATGCTAAACATTTTCCTGTGAGTGTAGCTCACAACTGTAGATTTTGATGTAAATTGCTCTGTTTTTTATTGGTTTACACATAGATTTTACTTCCCCTCTTAAATTCTCTTTCAAAACAGATATCTGTGTATATATTTAAATTTCTAATAAATAATTTTGGTAACATTCTTATTTTTAATTTCTTTGAATTAGTATCAGAAAATATAGCCTTTAAATCTCTCTTCATTGAAGTTAAGTTTTCTTCGTGGCCAAATATGTATTGATATTTTTTAATGTTCCACAGATATACCAAAAAAATGTCTATTCTTTATTTGAGAGACCTAAGGTTTTAATTCATGTGTTAGCCAGCCATGAAGTCTCTATTGCAACTATTCACCTCTGCCACTGTAGCTGTAAATCAGCCATAGGCAATATGCAGTGAATGGGCATAGCTTGAGTCTTTCATCAGTTTTGCTTTTGACAATGTCACATGTAGTTCTTAGCCCTATGATTTCTGGGTTCCTCTTAAGTGAGTTTTTAATTTTCTCTACTTGGTCATACTTTTTTTAATGACCTTAGCTGTTAGGCCTAGGTATTAGCAGGAAATCAGCAAGTAGAGGAAACCACAATTATTTCTGCATAAGGGGAACAGTATGAATAGAATCATAAATAACCCTCTGTAAAGAGAAAATTCCTGTACCTCCCCTCAGGTATAATTTGTAGCCCCTTCTTACCTTAAGGACCTACAGCAAAACCAGTCTACCAGTAGAGCTCCCCTTCAGGTCCTCTCAGTGTAAAACTGTTATCTCCCTTGCCTTCCTCCCCACATGAATAACTGTTTGCCTGAGAACATTTTTTTCCTTTTTAAATTTTTACTAGAGTATAATTGATTTAAAATACGGTGTTAGTTTCAGGTGTACAGCAGAGTGAGTCAGTTATACATATACATATATTCACTCTTTTTTAGATTCTTTTCCTATATAGGCCATTATACATTACAGAGTACTGAGTAGAGTTCCCTGTCATATACAGTATGTCCTTATTAGTTATCTATTATATATATATAGTTATCCATATATATATACACACACACACTGTGTATATATCAATCCAAGTCTCTCAGTTTATCCCTTCCCCCCCTTTACCCCATAGTAATCACAAGTTTGTTTTCTACACCTGTGACTATTTCTGTTTTGTAAATAGGTTCATTTGTACCTTTTTTTTTTTAGATCCCACATATAAGTGCTATCATATGATATTTGTCTTTCTCTGTCTGACTTCACTCAGTATGACAATCTCTAGGTCCATACCTGTTGCTGCAAATGACGTTAGTTCTTTTTTATGGCTGAGAATATTCCATTGTATATATGTACCACATCTTCTTTATCCATTTCTCTGTTGATGGACATTTATGTTTCCATGTCCTGACTATTGTAAATAGTGCTGCAGTGAACACTGGGGTACATGTATCTTTTTGAACTATGGTTTTCTCCAGATATATGCCCAGGAGTGGGATTGCTGGATCATATGGTAAATCTATTTTTAGTTTTTTAAGTAACATCCATACTGTTCTCCATAGTGGCTGTACCAGTTTACATTCCCATCAACAGTGCAAGAGGGTTCCCTTTTCTCCACCTCCTCTCCAGCATTTATTGTTTGCAGATTTTTTGATGATGGGCACTCAGACCAGTTTGAGGTGATATCTTCTTGTAGTTTTGATTTGCATTCCTCTAATAATTAGTGAGGTTGAGCATATTTCCATGTGCTATTTGGCCATTGACATGTTTTCTTTGGAGAAATGTCTATTTAGATCTTACGCCCATTTTTTGATTGGGTTGTTCGTGTTTTTGATACTGAGCTGCAAGAGCTGTCTGTATATTTTGGATATTAACCCCTTGTTGGTCGCATCATTTGCAGATATTTTCTCCCATTCTGTAGGTTGTCATTTCATTTTGTTTACAGTTTCACAGCACCACTTATTGAAAAGACTGTATTTTCTCCATTGTATATTCTTGCCTCCTTTGCCATAGGTTAGGTGACCACAGGTGCGTGGGTTTATTTCTGGGCTTTCTATCCTGTTCCACTGATCTATATTTCTTTTTTTGTGCCAGTACCATACTGTTTTGATTACTGTGGCTTTGCAGTATAGCCTGACATCAGGGAGTGTGATTACTCCAGCTCCATCTTTCTTTCTCAAGATTGCTTTAGCTATTCGGGGTCTTTCTTGTTTCCATACAAATTGTAACCGTTTTTCTAATTTTGTCAAAAATGTCATTGGTAATTTGATAGGGATTGCATTGAATCTGTAGATTGCTTTGGGTAGTATAGTTATTTTCACAATATTGATTCTTCCAATCCAGGAACATGGTATATCTCTCCATCTGTTTGTGTCATCTTTGGTTTCTTTTGTCAGTACCTTATACTCAGTACTTTTTCTGAGTACAAGCATTTGCCTCCTTAGGTAAGTTTATTCCTAGGTATTTTATTTTATTTGTCTTGATGTGATGATAAATGGGATTGTTTCCTTAATTTATCTTTCTGATCTTTCATTATTAGTGTATAGAAATGCAAGAGATTTCTGTGTATTATGTATCGTGCAACTTTACAGAATTCATTGATAAGCTCTAGTACTTTTCTGGTAGCATCTTTAGGGTTTTCTTTGTATAATATCATGTTATCTGCAAACAGTGACAGTTTTACTTCTTCTTTTCCAATCTGGATTCCTTTTATTTCGTTTTCTTCACTGATTGTGTGGCTAGGACTTCCAAAACTATGTTGAATAGTAGTGGCAAGAGTGGACATCCTTGTCTTGTTCCTGACCTTAGAGGAAATGGTTTCAGTTTTTGTCATTGAGAATGATGTTTGCTGTGGGTTTGTTGAATATGACCTTTATTATGTTAAAGTAGGTTCTCTCTATGCCCACTTTATGGAGAGTTTTTATCATAAATTGGTGTTGAAATTTGTCAGAAGCTTTTTCTTCATCTATTGAGATGATCATACGGTTTTTATTCTTCAATTTGTTAATACAGTGTATCACATTGATTGGTTTGCATATATTGAGAATCCTTGCATCCCTGAGATAAATCCCACTTGATCATGGTGTATGATGCTTTTAATGTGTTGTTGGATTTGGTTGGCTAGTATTTTGTTGAGGATTTTTGCATCTATGTTCATAGGTGATATGGGCCTGTAATTTTTTTTGTGTGTGACATCTTTGTCTGGTTTTGGTATCAGAGTGATGGTGGCTTCATACAATGAGCTTGGGAAGTACTCCTTCCCTTCCTCTGCAATTTTTGAAGAGTTCCAGAAGGTAGGTGTTAACTTTTCTCTAAATGTTTTACAGAATTCCCCTGTGAAGCTATCTGTTCCTGGACTAGTGTTCGCTGCAAGTTTTTTAATCATAGTTTCAATTTCAGTACTTGTGATTGGTCTGTTCATATATTCTATTTCTTCCTGGTTCAGTATTGGAAGGTTGTACCTATCTAAGAATTTGTTTCTTCTAGGTTGTCCATTTTATTTGTGTACGGTTGCTTGTAATAGTCTCTTATGATCCTTTGTATTCCTGTGGTGTCAGTTGTAACTTCCTTTTTTCATTTCTAATTTTATTGATTGGAGCCCTCTCCCTTTTTTTCTTGATGAGTAATAGCTAAAGGTTTATCAGTTTTGTTGTTCCAAAAGAACTAGCTTTTAATTTCATTGATCTTTACTGCTGTTTTTTTATCTCCATTTCATTTATTTCTGCTCTTATTTTTATTATTTCTTTTCCTTCTACTAACTTTGGGCTTTGTTTGTTCTTGTTTCTCTAGTTGCTTTAGGTGTAAGGTTAGGTTGTTTGAGATTTGTTTTCTGAGGTAAGATTGTATTGCTATAAACTTCCATCATAGAACTCCCTTTGCTGTATCCCATAGGTTTTGGATTCTCTTTCTTTTGTTGTCATTTGTCTCTAGGTATTATTTGATTTCCTCTTTGATTTCTTCAGTGACCCATTGGTTGTTTAGTAACATATTGTTTAGCCTCCATGTGTTTGTGGTTTTTATAGGTTTTTTTTTCCTGTAATTGATTTCTAAACTCATAGCGTTGTGGTCAGAAAAGATGCTTGATATGATTTCAATTTTCAAGGCTTGATTTGTGACCCAAGGTGTGATCTATCCTGGAGAATGTTCCATGTGCACTTGAGAAGAAAGTGTATTCTGCTGGTTTGGGATGGAATGTTCTATAAATATCAAGTCTATCTTGTCTAATGTGTCATTTAAGGCTTGTGTTTCCTTATTAATTTTCTGTCTGAATGATCTGCTATTAGTGTAAGTGGGGTCTTAAAGTCCCCCACTATTATTGTGTTACTTTTGATTTCCTTTTTATGGCCATTAGCATTTGCTTTATATATTGGTACTCCTATGTTGGGTGCATATATATTTATAATTGTTATATCTTCTTCTTGGAATGATCCCTTGATCATTATGTAGTGTCCTTCCTTGTCTCTTATTTTAAAGTCTATTTTGTCTGATATGAGTATTGCTACTTCAGCTTTCTTTGATTTCCATTTGCATGGAATATCTTTTTCCATCCCCTCACTTTCAGTCTGTGTGTGTCCCAGGTCTGAAGTTGGTCTCTTATAGACAGCATATACACAGGTCTTGTTTTGTATCTATTCAGCCATTCTGTGTCTATTGGTTGGAGCATTTAATCCATTTACATTTTAGGTAATTATTGATATGTACGTTCCTATTACCATTTTCTTAATTGTTTTGAATTTGTTTTTGTAGGTCTTTTTCCATCCCTTCCTCTTTTGTTCTCTTGTGGTTTGATGACCATCTGTAGTGTTGTGTTTGGGTTGCTTTTTCTTTTTTGTGTGTGTATCTATTTTTTGGTTTGCATTTCCCATGAGGTTTTGATGTAGCAGTCTATATATATATACAAGTTTGTTTTAAGTTGCTGGTCTCTCAATTTCAAATGTAATTCCCATTTCCTGTATTTGTACTCTCCTCATGTTTGCTGGTTTTGATATCATATTTGTGTATCGATGATTTCCTACTTTTACTGTAGGTTTGCTTTTACCAGTGTACTTTCCAATTTGTGATTTTCTTGTTCCTAGTTGTGGCCTTTTTTTTTTTTTTTTTCTTTTTAACCTCACCTGCCTAGAGAAGTTCCTTTAGCATTTGTTGTAAAGCTGGTTTGGTGGTGCTGAATTCTCTTAGCCATTGCTTGTCTGTAAAGCTTTTGATTTCTCCATCGAATCTGAATGAGAGCCTTGCTGGGTAGAGTATTCTTGGCTGTAGCTTTTTCCCTTTCATCACTTTAAACATATCCTGCCACTCCATTCTGGCCTGCAGAGTTTCCGCTGAAAAATCAGCTGATAACCATTGGGGATTCCCTTGTATGTTGTTTGTTGATTTTCCCTTGTTGCTTTCAATATTTTTTCTTTGTATTAATTTTTGTTCATTTGATTAATATGTGTCTGAGCATGTTCCTTCCTGGGTTTATACTGTATGGGACTCTCTGTGCTTCCTGGACTTGGGTGACTATTTCCTTTCCCATGTTAGGGAATTTTTCTACTCTAACCTCTTCAAATATTTTCTCAGTCTCTTTCTCTTCTTCTGGCACCACTATAATTCAAATGTTGGTGTGTTTAATGTTGTCCCAGAGGTCTCTGAGACTGTCCTCATTTCTTTTCATTCTTTTTTCTTTATTCTATTCTACAGCAGTGATTTCCACCATTCTATCTTCTAGCTCACTTATCCATTCTTCTTCCTCATTTATTCTCCTATCAGTTCCTTCTTGTGTATTTTTCATTTCAGTTATTGTATTCATTTCTGATTGTTTGTTCTTTAGTTTTTCTAGGTCTTTGTTAAATATTTCTTGTATCATCTCGATCTGATCCTCCATTCTTTTTCTGAGATTTTAGATCATCTTTACTATCATTACTCTGAATTCTTTTTCAGGTAGATTTCCTATCTCCTCTTCATTTATTTGGTCTTGTAGGTTTATATCTTGCTCCTTCTGCAACATATTTCTGTCATCTAATTCTTTATAAGTTACTGTGTTTGTGGTCTCCTTTCCATGGGCTGCAGGATCATAGTTCCTCTTGCTTCTGGTATCTGCCCCTTGGTGGGTGAGGTTGGTCCAGGCTTCCTGGTGGGGGGGACAGGTGCCTGCCCTCAGGTGGGTGGAGCTGCGTGTTGTCCCTCTGGTGGGCAGGGCCATGTCCGGGGTGTGTTTTGGGGTGTCTGTGAGCTTAGTACAACTTTAGGCAGCCTGTCTGCTGATGGGTAGGGTTGTGTTCCTGTCTTGCTGGTTGTTTGGCCTGAGGCATTCCAGCACTGGAGCCTGCAGGCTGTTGGGTGGGGTTGGTTCTTGGTGCCAAAATGGGGACCTCCAAGAGAGCTCACGCCAATTAATATTCTCTGGGGCCTCTGCTACCAGTTCCCTTGCCCACACAGTGAGGTACAGCCAACCAACCCCCATCTCCCCAGGAGACCCTCCAAGACCCTTAGGTAGATCTAGCCCACGTTCCTATGGAGGTACTGCTTTATGCTGAGTCCCAGTGCACATGAAACCTTGTGTGCACCCTCCAAGAGTGGAGCACCTGCACTCAAGCCCTGCTGGGCTTCAAGGCTAAATTCTCTGGAGGTTCTTCCTCCTGATGCCAGACCCTCAGAGTTTGGAGGGCTATTTTTATGTGGGAACATCCCTATGTAGCCTGCTTGGGTTTAATGGGGTTTTTTTGTTTTGTTTTGTTTTGTTTTTGGTGCAAGGGCTGTTTTTAGTATGGATGACTGCCACCTCTTTTCTCAGTGTATGCCCTATCCCTTTGATAGAGGGTTTGACTGGTGTTGTGCTGACTATAGCCTGCCCTGGATATTGAGTGGGGCCTCCCCTTCGCTCTGTGGTTGTCACTGCCCTGTCAGGGGCAGGGTCTGCTCCCTAGTTGTTCACATAGAGGCCTCCAGATCTGTTTCTTAGCTGTGTTTCTGGTCTATAATGTGAGGTAGGTGGGACTGGAGCACTCCCATGGGGAGAGAAGCCACTGAGTATTCCACCTCTGGAGCTGTTCACCTGTGAGTGTGCTCTGTTGTGTCCCCTTTTGCCTATTGTGCGGGCTCACAAAGTACACTGTTGTTGTTACTGCTCTCAGTCCCAGCTTAACCGTGGGTATACCAGCAATTGCTATTGACTCTCTGCCTGATAACTATTCTTTTGAAAGATCTGTCCTCACCCACTTATCTGGAATGCCAGCTTGCTAATATGCAGATACCATATATGTGTGGATCTGTTTCTGATTTCTCTATTCTGTTCCAAAAGATCAGTTTGTCATTGCACTAGTATCACACTGTTGATGATTCACAATGTCTTGACATCAGTAAGGAGAAGACATCTTATCTACCAGCTCCCATCTGCTACCACTTTTACCACTTTGTTCTACTTTTCTGGGAGTGCCTTGGCTAAATCTATCTTCCTCCATATAAATTTTAAGTTGACCTGCCAGTCTCAGAAACACATGCAAACACACCCAGCTGAGGTGTTGACTGAAACTGCATTGAAACTATAAATTAATAAGGGGAGAACAGATATCTTTACAATACTGATTCTCCCTATCAGCGTAAATGGTCTATCACTCCATTTTATGGAAATTTTATTTCTTTAAGTTTAGTGTTTTCGCCAGAAACATCTTACACATCTTTTTGTTAGATTTGTTCCTAGGTACTATTTCTATTGCTATTAAAAATGGTATATTCTCTAACTACTTGTTACTAATGTATAGAAATGTGATTGATGTTTATATGATTATGTGTCCAGCAACCTTTTCAAATTCTCTAATTCTTATTCCTTATTTGTTGATTCTTTTGTTTTTTAATATAAACATATTACCGGTAAATAATGACAGATTAGTTATTTTATTTGCAATCTTAATATTTTTAAATTATTTCTTGTACTCTTCCCATTTCTAGGGCCTTCAGAGAAATGGTGAATAAAATGATGAAAGTGGGCTTTTTGTCTTCTTTCTGATTTAAAATATTTTAAAATTATTCATTAAATATGATGCCCACCGCAATATTTTGGTAGATGCCAGGTTAAGAAAATGCCCTTCTGTTTCTAACTTGCTGAGGTTTATCAGTGAATGTTGACTTTTTAGTGCATCTCTTGTTGAAATGATCACTTTTTATTCTCAGAACAATCGTTCATTCCTTGATTAAATCAAATTTATTCATCATGTAATATACATTTCTAGGTTATATTTTCTAGTAATTATTGTAGGATTTTAGCATCCAGGTTCTTGAGAGAAGTTCAGCTGTAATTTTCCTTTTTCATAGTTTTCTGGTGTGGTTTTTGTACAAGTTTACACTAGCTTTATGAGTTATATTACCTCTTCATTATTTTCTGGAAGTTTCTAAAGTTAGAATCATATATTTCATAAATGCTTGGTAGAAATTACTGGCAAAATAACCTGGGCCTGGCTCACTATGTGACAAAAACTTTACAGATTCAATGACTTTAGTGATTCAGAACTATTCCTATTTTTCATTTCTTTTCAGATTTTTGGGGCATGTTAAACTTTTCTTGAAAATGTATTCAATTCATATGAATTTTCAAATTTATTGACATAAATTTATCATATATCCTCTCCATACATATTGAAAGGATAGGATTATTGAAAGGTAGTATGGCATAGTGGGAAAGAACACATACTCTGACCCCAGACTAGTTAAGTTGAATCCACACTCCCACACTTAAAATTTATGTTTGGCCAAGTTGTTTAACTTCTCTGTTCTTTAGTTTTTCCAACTATAAAATGAGACTAATAATAGTATGTTGTTCATATGATTGCTATGGCAATTCAATAACTTAATATTTGTCAAGTGTTTAGAACTGTGTATGACACTAAATTGGTGGCATGTACAAAAGAGATTTTGAAATGTACTGCAAAATTTGATGTGCAGTATTTTTATTCCCTAAATCATATCTAAATTCCAATTTTGTGTGTTATTTTGTATTCATGAGTTTTAAAATTTCAAGTATATTGGATTTGTTTTTCTTTTTGTTATTGATTTCTAATTGCTTTGTAGACTGAGAACATGACATTTATGTTACCAGCCTTTTGAAGTATCTGAAGAATTGCTTTATTGGCTTAGCGTACATGATTAAGTTGTTTAATGTCCTGTTTGAAAACAATGAATATTGTCAACTTTGAAGTACAATATTCTAAATATTTCCATTCAACTGAGATGTTTAGTTGTGTAGTTCAAGTAGTCTATAGTCTTACTTTTTAAATTCTTCAGAAAATTATTGGGAATGATAGGATAGTTTTTCAACTCCTCTGTGTAGTTGTATCCATTTTTGCTTTTTTATTTCTTTTTTTTTTTTTTTTTTTTGCGGTACGTGGGCCTCTCACTGCTGTGGCCCCTCCCGCTGCAGAGCACAGGCCCCAGACGCACAGGTTCAGCAGCCACAGCCCACGGGCCCAGCCGCTCTGCAGCACGTGGGATCCGCCCAGACTGGGGCACGAACCCCCGTCCCCTGCATCGGCAGGCAGACTCCCAACCACTGTGCCACCAGGGAAGCCCTGCTTTTCTATTTCTTGATCGAGGTTATTAGTCATATCTAGGGTTATCTTGGTAACTTATTACCAAGTTAATAACTTAATCTTATTATTATGTAGTGACCTTTATCCTGAGCCATGCTTTCTGTCTTAAATTCAATTTGCCTGATGTTACTATAGTTGTATCAGCTTTCAATCTTAGAGTCTTTAAGAGCTACAATGTTTAATTGTAGCTCTTACAAATACTTGACTTTGGATTTTGCTTTATTTTATTCAGTATTAGAATTACTGATTTTTAACTGAATTTAAACCATTTACATTTATGTTAATGACAGATCTTTGGAAGATTTTTACTGCCTTATTTTTGCTTTCAGTTTGTTCTCCTTTTAAATATATATATGTATATATATATTTAATTTTTCCTTTCTTCCTCTCTTTTAGAATATTAAGTGTATTTTTTAATTCAGCTTTCCTTCTACTGTTTTGGACATTTTTTACTATGTGTATATTTCTTTTGACAATTACCCTTAAATTTTAACATGTATACTTAAAGTAAAAGTCAAAGTTAGAATAATTTACTTCTCACTATCTCGTATCATATTTAATAATTTATCTGGTAAAAAATTCAAAATTAAATTACTTTTCTATTTTATAGAAATTATGTTTCTATTTTTCTATTAAATTAAATACTATTCTATTTTCAAGTTTTATTTATATTTTCTCACATGTTAACCATTTTATTGTTGTTCATCATTCCTTTTTGCATTTCATACTTTATAGAATCACTTTCATTTTCCTAAAATACATCCATTCTTTAGAAATGTCACTAATGAATGTATTTTGGGAGTAAAGTCTCAGATTTTATTTAATAAAACTGTATTTTATCCATGTTATGGGATATAATTATGGCTGGATATACCAGTTCTCAGGGACAGTTCTTTTTTTCTTACCACTTTAAAAATATTGTTTTACTTAAATGATCTGCTTTCTGTTCTACTTAATTCCTATGTAAGTGGTCCTTCCTCCCACATCGCCCTCCCCTACCTTCTCACCCCTGCCACACACACACCACAGGCTGCTTTTAAGATCTTTCATCTGCTTTACTTTAGTATCACTATGATGAGCAGTTCTGGCCAAGTCTCAGCTGTTTTTCTCTCCTATGTTGCTTCTCCTCATTTTCTTTATTCTTTTCTTCTGAAACTCCAGTTATATACGTGTGTGTGTGTGTGTGTGTGTGTGTGTGTGTGTCTACTTCTACATTGTCTAAAAACCACATTTTCCATTTCTCTCTCTTGCATTCTGGTTAATTTCTTTGAGGTTGTCTTCCATTTCACCAATTCTCTCTTCAGTTGTATCTATTTTACTATTATATAAATTTAATGCACTTTTAAATTTGTTTGATTAAACATATATATATAATATATATTATAAAATGTCTCATTATTATTCAGATTTGATTGGACTTCTTTGATAGGTTCCATTCCTGTGATTTCCAATTGCTACTTTATTTATTTAAACATATAAAATGCACATATTTTATATTCTATATTTGATAATTCCAATATCTGAAATATTTGTGATCTAATTTTAATGCTTTTTTTTCCCTGATAACTGGCATGTTGGTTTGTTTCTTCATATTTGTCTGTGTGTGAGTGGCAGGGATGTGTTGTTATATGTTAGCTTGTTTTTGACAGAAATACATCATTTTTGACAGAATTCCATACTTTGATAGGATGTATTACTATGTAGAAACTCAAACTGAACACGTTAAATATGTACAGTTTTGCAAATATCAATTATACTTCAATAAAGCTGTTAAGTTTTCTTCATATGCTACTGCTAGGCATCTGGGAGAGTGATAAAAACAGGTTCATTTTAAATTTCTCATTTGGAGTTTTATGGACCATACAGTGAATTTGAACCTCAAAGTCATGTAAGAGATAATATATGGTTATGAATTCTTCAGAGATATTTTTCTTTTCTGCTGTTCTTCCTCTATCCACAGCTGATGCCAAGGCATAATTTGTTTGTGCTGCTACCTCTGTGGCATGATTTTTTTAAGACAGCTCTTTCACCAAGGGTGTAGTTTTGTGGGATAAAGTATATTTTCACAAGCTCTAAGATTTTATTTCCCATCTGGTTTGAGCCTGATATATGGTTTTAAGTCCCCTGGTTATCCATTAAGTTTGCAGTTATGGCCAGTGGGTACAGGGCAGGCGTCAGCTTCATCATTTGCTTACAATTCCATATGTGTGTTCCCCCCAATTTTTTACTCTCAAAGATTTCTCTTACCTCCTTGAAAGCTTAGCTGTTTTTAAGAGGATGGTTTTAATATTTTATATAGAATTCTAGGAAAATATTTTTAGAATATTTACTCCAGAATATTAATGAAACCACAGAAGAGTTTGTTTTTTATTTTGCTTTTAAAATTATATTATCTTCACACTTAATTTCTCAGGTCTATGAATTCTTAATTTCAGGTACTGCTTCTCCAAATCTGAACACACACAAAAAAACATATCTACACAAAGTCAAAAAGGTTCATAGGATTTAAGTAAGACTTTTTTATGCATCACTGGTACCTACCGGTTACTCATTTATTGAGAGAAACACGAGTTACCACTTAAACTTGACTGAACAGGCTCTAATTACTAACACTACTTTCTGTAACCAGGACATTCTTTCTGTCTACAATTTTTATTCATTTGTGTATTTGCATAATTATCAAACACCAAATCCAGTGTGAAGGTGTTGTGCATAAAAACTTTCTATGTCATCTGTATCCAGAATCTTTACTAAAATCCAGTAATGAAATCTAGCTAGATTACATACAAAGCGAGTGAGATGATGTTTAAGTGAGAAGAGATTAATGGCCAACAAATCAATGAATAAATGTTGAGGAAACATATTAATTATGTAGTATTCTCCAAAAATAAATGCTGGAGATATAGTGAGAAATTTACATCATAATCAGGGAGACAGAAGAGTAAACCTTTAATTACAGTATAGCATAATGAGTTTTATAATAGAAATGGGTAGAATGCTTTAGGACCACTAGAGAAGAAGATTTACTTAGTTTCAAGGAAGGCTTTCTAGAAGAGTTAACACAAGCTGACTGAGACCTAAAAGATAAGTTAAAAGAGGGCATAGGGGGCTTCCCTGGTGGTGCAGTGGTTGAGAGTCCGCCTGCCGATGCAGGGGACACGGGTTTGTGCCCCGGTCCGGGAAGATCGCACATGCCGGGGAGCGGCTAGGCCCGTGAGCCGTGGCTGCTGAGCCTGTGCATCCGGAGCCTGTGCTCCGCAACCGGAGAGGCCACAATAGTGAGAGGCCCACGTACCACCAAAAAAAAAAAGAGGGCATAGGGTGCTCCAGACAGAGGAAATGACAAAAACAAGGGCCCAGAGGCATGGAAAAGATGATACATTTAGGAAATAAGTTATTTTGCGCCTCTGATCCATAGAATACACATGGAAGACTAGCCAGAGAAGACACTAGAGAGGTAGATAAGAACATCAGATTGTATGGTATATTTTATGCTTTGCAAAGAAATTTAGACTTCATTGTCGAGAGTCTCTGGAGGCTTTTAAACAAGACTGTGACAACAGAGAATAAAGAACTATTAGAGGATATTATCATTTTACAAGTTGTTGGGGAAGGATGCAAACTAATTATTTTCTTTTTCTGGTAAATAGGACCTCGGGCTCCTGCCACAGTCCAGGGTATTTTCCCTTCTTCTGTTTTCTCAAATACGTAAGTATCTAAGAAAATTAATGTATAATGATAAATTAATATTCTAATAAGTACGTGGGTCATATTAAAAAGCAAATAATTACGTGGGATCCTCCATTCTTGTACTTCTACTTAGATTTAGTGAAACGTTTGTCTTTTGCAAATTCTCCTCACTAAGCTTAAATTGTAAAGTAGACAAAGTTAATGTTCTTCCTTTTCCTTATTTCCTTACCCCACTGTGGTTCTACACTTACCCTATATTCAGAGTCTTCATGCCACTTTCAAGTATATCCAACCATGTCTTCTCCTCTTCAGGTAGCTTTCCAGGATCTGGACTTGTCTCTTTGCCTTTCTCCCCTTTGAAACATTTACCATTCCTTAAACCTTTTGAGATTACTGGTTTCCTAAGGACAGGTTAGTTTAGATTAGTTTTACTTTTAAAATTTTTAATTAGTCATTCCTAACCTAAAGTGTATTTGCCATATAATCCAAAATAATAATCTCTAATGATGGAACTTGCAAGTCTCTGGAGAAGAAATTTGGGGAGCCTGAGGGATTTTTATTCCTCAAACTGGTGGCAGCCTATTTCTGTTGGAGTCTATATATGGCTTTCTCAACTTTAGAGACTATCATTTTAGACCCAACACTGTTGCCTTTTTTAAAAAAATCAATAACTCAACTGAGGTCCAGGAAAGACTTTACAAACCCCAAATTTCTATGAAAATGGTTGGATAGAGTTAAGTGGTATATGATGGTAAGTGCTGTTGACATATTCAGACCAAGCTTTCTTGGAGGAAGGATCTTGACTTTAGGACTGATGAACCTCAGTTTAACTGACTTACTGAGAGTTCATAGGATACATAGCACTATAATAGATGCAGAAAGAAGGAAACTGGACTAGTCCGGTTTAAAGAAATAGAACAAGGTGGAAGAATGGTGATCATTTGTACAAAATGGCCATTTTTATTTTAGTTATTTAATAAATGTTTATTAAATATAAATACCTGCCTCTTTATAGAAGTGGTTAGAGGAAGATCATGATAAAGTCTTGAGTGCTGCCTCTTTATTCTCCACCCAACATTACAGAACTACAGAGTCATTTGGATCTTCCATAGCAAATACTTTGGATACTTTTTCATTAAAAATCTTAGCTCGGTAAGATGAGTAACTCTGTGTATTACCTGGAGATTCTTCACCACGCCCTCCCAAATTGACAGGGAAAAATACTTTTAGTTGCAGCCAGCCAGCCTAACATCCTGTCAGAATACAAACAAAACACAGCTAACAATAGTTTCTGGTCTGACTCTGCCCATCATACACATTCACATTCTTCTCATTCTGATTTAATTCCAGATTTCATAAGACTTTACTGTGGAATCATTACATGTATTCTATCATCCACCCTATCTCTCCCTCCCTTTCGTCTATTGATTAGTTCTGTTTTTTCTAATGTTAATACAAAAGACAGAAACATTTGTAAAATAGACATGGAAATTCAAGACCAAGAGAATGAAGACAAAGCAAGTATGATAGCAGTGGGTATAAACAGTTTCAACAATTACGCATTACACTTACATAATGAATATATTTATATTATTGGGATGGAAGATGTAGGAAGTAACAGTGATGAAGACAGTAAGTCTGCCTGCTACTTGCATACTGTGGTCAGAAATTTATAGTTTACTTATTGGGCAGTACTCTGATGTTTTGGAAGGGGAATGATATGGTCAAATTAGCATACATGATGGATAACTCCAACAGAAATATATAAGAAAAATTGATGGCAAGAAACTAGGAACCAGTTGTATAAGTCCATTAGTGGCCTGCACAAAGGCTTCATTTTGTGTTAGAGTGAGTAGGCCCAAATCCAAACGATTTTAAATGGGAATTTATTTATGTTCAAAGCATAATGCTAGATATTGGGCAGATACCACAAGGAAGAAACCTATGCCACTGTGATTGTGAGCTGTTCTTTTTCAAAGATACCCTGTTGGTGAGAAAGAGGATGGAAATAGGACAAGTTAAAACACCACAAAGCTCACTGTTCTTACCTAGATCATCTATTTTTCTTGAGTAAACACTCTCTGGAATGCTGAAAGCCTTTGGTTAATTTTCAGAGTTCTGAAAACTGAAAAAAATTGACTATGAAAACCATTTACTATAAAATAATGAAAAAAATTTGTTAGTTTACCTATTGCTTTTAAGAAGGAGTAAATTTTCAGAGCTCTTTACTCTGCCATTTTCACTGATGTCAACCTTTATCTGGTTATCACAGTTGTTTTTTAGTGGTCTTCTTTGAAGTTTTCTCAGTTATTTGATTATTTTTATTCTTAGTTCTTTTCTCTTTGTTTGGATATTTCTGCATGCCTTTGAGGAAGAAAGTCTGTTGGAGTCAGGTACAGGTATCAGTTAATACAGTGGACCCCTTGAGTTCCATTTGGTGCCTACAGTATAATGTGAAGAGAATGGAAAAATGAATCTGGGAGAGTTAGGTTGCAGAATATCAAAAAGAAAAAAAAAAAAACCTGTGCTTAGGTTGACCTAAGAAAACAGATCCTGAAAAAATAAAGGAGGCCAAAAGATAAAAACATGTCACTGACATTACCTTTCAGGCTCCAGGTTCCATATTGCAAAAAGTACTAGTCTGAGTATGGACTGTTGCTACAAAGCCCATGTCTGAGCGGAAACCAGGGAGGTTTTCATTTTCTGCCAAGATATAGGATATAATTCTCTGTCTTGCTCTTTCTCGTAACTGAATTTTAGACTTTGGGAAATTTTTAATTTTATTTATTTTATTTGTTTATTAAAAATTTTTTTTATATTGGAGTATAGTGGATTTACAGTGTTAGTTTCAGGTGTACAGCAAAGTGATTCAGTTATACATATACATATATCTATTCTTTTTCAGATTTTTTTCCCATATAGGTTATTAGAGAATAGTGAGTTGAGTTCCCTGTCCTATACAGTAGGTCCTGTTAAGTATCTATTTTATATATAGTAGTGTGTATATATTAATCCCAAACTCTGAATTTATCCCTCCCACCCCATTTCCTCTTTGGTAACCAGAAGTTTGTTTTCAAAGTCTGTGAGTCTGTTTCTGTTCTGTAAATAAGTTCATTTCTATCATTTTTTAGACTCCACATATAAGTGATATCATATGATATTTGTCTTTGTCTGACTTCACTTGGTATGATAATCTCTAGGTTGATCCATGTTGTGGCATTATTTCATTCTTTTTTGTGGCTGAGTAATATCCCATTGTATATATGTACCACATCTTCTTTATCCATTCCTCTGTCAATGGACATTTAGGTTGCTTCTATGTCTTGGCTACTGTAAATAGTGCTGCAATGAACATTGGGGTGCATGTATCTTTTTGAAGTATGGTTTTCTCTGGATACATGTCCAGGAGTGGGATTGCTAGATCATATGGTTGTTGTATTCTTAGTGTTTTAAGGAACCTCCATTGTTCTCCATAGTGGTTATACCAGTTTATATTCCCACCAACAGTGTAGGAGGGTTCCCTTTTTTCCACACCCTCTCCAGCATTTATTGTTTGTAGACATTTTTCTTTGGCTGCGCTGTATAGCTTGTGGGATTCTAGTTCCCCAACCAGGGATCAAACCCAGGTGCCCTGCAGTGGAACCGCAAACTCCTAACCACTGGAAAGCCAGGGAATTCCCTGTTTGTAGACTTTTTGATGATGGCCATTCTGACCAGTATAGGTGATACTGGATTGTAGTTTTGATTTGCATTTCTCTAATAATTAGCAAAAATGTTGAACATCTTTTCATGTGCCTCTTGGCCATCTGTATTTCTTCTTTGGAGAAATGTCTGTTTAGATCTTCTGCCCATTTTTTCATCGGGTTATTTGTTTTTTTAATAATGAGCTGCATGAGATGTTTATATATTTTGGAGATTAATCCTTTGTCCATTGATTCATTTGCAAATAATTTCTCCCATTCTGAGGGCTGTCTTTTCGTGTTGTTTATAGTTCCCTTTGCTTTGCAAAAGCTTTTAAGATGCATTAGGTCCCATTTGTTTATTTTTGTTTCCATTACTCTAGGAGGTGAGTCAAAAAAGATCTTGCTGTGATTTATCAAAGAGTGTTCTTTCTATGTTTTACTCTAAGAGTTTTATAATGTCCCATCTTACATTTAGGTCTTTAATCCATTTTGAGTTTATTTTTGTGAATGTTGTTAGGGAGTTTTCTAATTTTATTCTTTTACATGTAGCTGTCCAGTTTTACCAGCACCACTTATTGAAGAGACTTTCTTTTCCATGTATATCCTTGCCTCCTTTGTCATAGATTAGGTGACCATAGATACATGGGTTTATCTGTGGGCTTTCTATCCTGTTCCATTGATCTATATTTCTGTTTTTGTGCCAGTACCATTCTGTCTTGATTACTGTAGCTTTGTAGTATTGTCTGAAGTCAGGAAGTCTGATTCCTTCAGCTCCATTTTTTTCCCTCAAGACCACTTTGGCTATTTGGGGTCTTTTATGTCTCCACACAAATTTTAAGGTTTTTTGTTCTAGTTCTGTAAAAAATGCCATTGGTACTTTGACAGGGATTGCATTGAATCTGTAGCTTGCTTTTTGTAGTATAGTCATTTTCACAATATTCTTCTAATCCAAGAACATGGTATATCTCTCACCATCTGTGTCATCTTTGATTTCTTTCCTCAGTGTCTTATAGTTTTCTGAGTACAGGTCTTTTACCTCCTTAGGTAGGTTTATTCCTAGGTATTTTATTATTTTTGTTGCAATGGTGAATGGGATTGCTTCCTTAATTTATTTTTCTGATCTTTTGTTGTTAGTGTATAGGAATGCAAGAGATTTCTGTGCATTAATTTTGTATCCTGAAACTTTACCAAATTCATTGATTAGCTCTAGTAGTTTTCTGGTGGCATCTTTAGGATTATCTATGTATAGTATCATGTCATCTGCAAAGAGTGACAGTTTTACTACTTCTTTTCCAATTTGTATCCCTTTTATTTCTTTTTCTTCTCTGATTGCCATGGCTAGGACTTCCAAAACTATGTTGAATAATAGTGGCGAGAGTGGACATCCTTGTCTTGTTCCTGACCTTAGAGGAAATGCTGTCAGCTTTTCACCATTGAGAATGATGTTTGCTGTGGGTTTGTCATATATGACCTTTATTATGTTGAGGTAGGTTCCCTCTATGCCCACTATATGGAGAGTTTTTATCATAAATGGGTGTTGAGTTTTTCAGAAGCTTTTTCTGCATCTATTGAGATGATCATATGGTTTTTATTCTTCAATTTTTAATATGGCGTATTACATTGTTTTGCATGTATTGAAGAATCCTTGCATCCCTGGGATAAATCCAACTTGATCATGGTGTATGATCCTAATGTGTTGTTGGATTCTGTTTGCTAGTATTTTGTTGAATATTTTTGCATCTATATTCATCAGTGATATTGGTCTGTAATTTCCTTTTTTTGTGATATCTTTGTCTGCTTTTCATACCAGGGTGATGGTGGCCTTGTAGAATGAGTTTGGGAATTTTCTTTCCTCCGCAGTTTTCTGGAAGAGTTTGAGAAGGATTTGTTTTAGCTCTTCTCTAAATGTTTGAAAGAATTGGCCTGTGAAGCCATCTGGTCCTGGGCTTTTGTTTGTTGGAAGATTTTTAATCACAGTTTCAATTTCATGACTTGTGATTGGTCTGTTCATATTTACTATTTCTTCCTGGTTCAGTCTTGGAAGGTTATACCTTTCTAAGAGTTTGTCCATTTCTTCCAGGTTGTCCATTTTATTGGCATAGAGTTGCTTGTAGTAGTCTCTTATGATGCTTTCTATTTCTGCAATATCTGTTGTAACTTGTCCTTTTTCATTTCTAATTTTATTGATTTGAGTTCTCTCCCTCTTTTACTTGATGAGTTTGGCTAAAGGTTCACCAATTTTGTTTATCTTCTCAAAGGACCAACTTTTAGTTTTATTGATCTTGCTACTGTTTTCTTTTTCTTTGTTTCATTTGTTTCTGTTCTGATCTTTATGAATTCTTTGCTTCTATGAACTTTGGGTTTTCTTTGTTCTTTTTTCTCTACTTTCAATAGGTGTAAGGTTAGATTGTTTATTTGAGACTTTTGTTTCTTGAGATAGGATTGTATTGCTATAAACTTCCTTCTCAGAACTGCTTTTGCTGCATTCCATAGGTTTTGGATCCTGTTTTCATTGTTATTTTCTCTAGGTATTTTTTGATTTCTTCAGTGATCTCTTGGTTATTTAGTAACGTATTGTTTATCCTCCATGTGTTTGTGTTTTTTACATTTTTTTCCCTGTAAAAGATTTCTAATCTCATAGTGTTGTGGTTGGAAAAGTGCTTGATATGGTTTCAATTTTCTTAAATTTACTGAGGCTTGATTTGTGACCCAAAATGTGATCTATCCTGGAGAATGTCCCGTGTGCACTTGAGCAGAAAGTGTTATCTGCTGGTTTTGGATGGAATGTCCTATAAATATCAATTCAATCTATCTGGTCTAGTGTGTCATTTAAAGCTTGTGTATCCTTATTAATTCTCTGGATGATCTGTCCATTGGTGTAAGTGAGGTGTCAAAGTCCCTCACTATTATTGTGTTACTGTCGATTTCCTCTTTTATAGCTGTTAGCATTTGCCTTATGTATTGAGGTGATCCTATGTTGGGTGCATATATATTTATAATTGTTATATTTTCTTGGATTGATCCCTTAATCATTATGTAGTGTCCTTCCTTGTATCTTGTAACATTCTTTATTTTAAAGTCTATTTTACCTGCTTTCTTTTGATTTACATTTGCATGGAATATCTTTTTCCATCCCCTTATTTTCAGTTTGTATGTGTCCCTTGGTCTGAAGTGGGTCTCTTGTAAACAGCATATATATGGGTCTTGTTTTTGTATCCATTCAGTGAGCCTGCGTCTTTTGTTTGGAGCATTTAATCCATTCACTTTTAAGGTAATTATTGATATGTATGTTCCTATTACCATTTTCTTAATTGTTTTGGGTTTGTTTTTTTAGGTCCTTTTCTTCTCTTATGTTTCCCACTTAGAGCTAAGTTCCTTTAGCATTTGTTGTAGAGCTGGTTTGGTGCTGCTGAATTTTCTTAGCTTTTGCTTGTCTGTAAAGCTTTTGATTTCTCTTTCGAATCTGAATGAGATCCTTGCCGGGTAGAGTAATCTTGGTTTAGGTTCTTCCCTTTCATCACTTTAAATATATCATGCCATGCCCTTCTGGCTTGTAGAGTTTCTGCTGAGAAATCGGCTGTTAACCTTATGGGAGTTCCCTTGTATTTTATTTGTCATTTTTCCTTTGTTGCTTTTAATAGTTTTTGTCTTTAATTTTTGTCAGTTTGATCAATATGTTTCTTGATGTGTTTCTCCTTGGGTTTATCCTGCCTGATACTCTCTGCACTTCCTGGACTTGGGTGGCTTTTTTCTTTCCCATGTTAGGGAAATTTTCAACTTTAATCTCTTCAAATGTCTTCTCTGGTCCTTTCTCTCTCTCTTCTCCTTCTGGGACCCCTATAATGTGAATGTTGTTGCATTTAATATTGTCCCAGAGGTCTCTTAGGCTATCTTCATTTCTTTTCATTCTTTTTCCTTTATTCTGTTCTGTGGCAGTGAATTACACCATTCTGTCTTCCAGGTAACTTATCTGTTCTTCTGCCTCAGTTATTCTGCTATTCATTCATTCTAGTATATTTTTCAATTATTGTATTGTTCATCTCTGCTTGTTCTTTAATTCTTCTAGTTGTTTGTTCTTTCATTCTTCTAGATCTTCATTAAACATTTCTTGCATCTTCTGGATCTTTGCCTCCATTCTTTTTCTGAGGTCCTGGATCATCTTCACTATTGTTATTCTGAATTCTTTTTCTGAAAGGTTGCCTATCTCCACTTCATTTAGTTGTTTTTCTGGGGTTTTATCTTTTTCCTTCATCTAGTACATAGTCCTCTGCCTTTTCATTTTGTCTGTCTTTCTGTGAATGTGGTTTTCGTTCCACAGGCTGCAGGATTGTAGTTCTTCTTGCTTCTGCTGTCTGCCCTCTGGTGGATAAGAGGCTTGTGCAAGCTTCCTGATGGGAGGGACTGGTGGTGGGTAGAGCTGGGTGTTGCTCTGTTGGGAAGAGCTCAGTAGAACTTTAATCGGCTTGTCTGCTGATGGGTGGGGCTGGCTTCCCTCCATGTTGGTTGTTTGGCCTAAGGTGACCCAGCTCTGGAGTCTACCTGGCTCTTTTGTGGGGCTCATGGCAGACTCTGGAAGGGCTCACACCAAGGAGTACTTCCCAGAACTTCTGCTGCCAGTGTCCTTGTCCCTGTGGTGAGCCACAGCCATCCCCGCCCCCACCTCTACAGGAGACCCTCCAACACTAGCAGGTTGGTCTGGTTCAGTCTCCTATGGGGTCACTGCTCCTTTACCTGGGTCCTGATGTACACACTACTTTGTCTGTGCCCTCCAAGAGTGGAGTCTCTGTTTCCCCAAATCCTGTTGAAGTCCTGCAATCAAATCCCACTAGCCTTCAAAGTCTGATTCTCTGGGAATTCCTCCTCCTGTTGCCAGACCCCCAGGTTGGGAAGCCTGCTATGGGGTTCAGAACCTTCACTCCAGCTGGTGGACTTCTGTGGTTTAAGTGTTCTCCAGTTTGTGAGTCACCCACCCAGCGGCTATGGGATTTGATTTTATTGTGATTGTGCAACTCCTACCATCTCATTGCAGCTTCTCCTTTGTCTTTCGATGTGGGGTATCTTTTTTGGTTAGTTCTAGTGTCTTGTTGATGATTGTTCAGCAGTTAGTTGTGATTCCGGTGCTCTCGCAAGAGGGAGTTGAGAGCACATCCTTCCACTCCGCCATCTTGAACCAATCTCCAATACCTGTCTCTAGGTATTTTTTTATTTCCTGTTTGATTTCTTCAGTGATCCCTTGGTCCTTTAGTAACATATTTTTTAGCTTCTACTTGCTTGTGATTTTTATAATTTTTTTTCTTGTAGTCAATTTCTAATCTCATAGAGTTATAGTTGGAAAAGATGCTTGATATGGTTTCAATTTTCTTAAATTTAGCAAGGCTCACTTTGTGGCCCCATTGCCTATCCTGCAGAATGTTCTATATGCACTTAAGAAGAATGTGTATTCTGCTGCTTTTGGATGGAATGTCCTATAAATATCAATTAAGTCGTATCTGGTTTAATGTGTCATTTAAAGCCTGTGTTTCCTTATTGATTTTCTCTCTGGATGAACTGTCCATTGATGAAAGTGGAGTGTGAAAGTCCCCCACTGTTATTGTGTTACTTATGATTTCTGTTTTCTGAAGTTGGCTATTGCTTTAATTCTGATTTTAAACATCTGAATACTGCCCAGCTAAGAAATTCCACTTCTAAGAATTTATTTTAAAAAAATAATGAGAGATGTGCAGAAATGCATATATAAAGGTGTTCATTGAAACATTTGTGTTAATAAAGATTAGGCAAAAGCATAAATGCCCAATAATAAAGAATTGGTTAAATACTTTGATATAGTCATTTTATGGAAAGTGCTTCGGTTATTAAATATGGCTGTATTTTTATCTCTATACCTGTATTTTCTCATTTTTATCTACCACAAATATTTTGTAGTTATATAACTTAATTGAAAAGTTTTAAAATCTGCCCAGCTCAATGCTTTGTCCAAAATTATGTTCCTTACTTGTTTTTATTATGCTTTTTTTCCAATTTGACTTTATAACTGAATAGCCAAAGTTCAGTATATGTAGACTCTAAGTTTTAATTTTTCAACTTTAGCCTTTACATCTTCTGGTTTTATGTAGTTTAGCTTAACTTCAGCACCTGACACTGAGCTGCTATAGAACAGCACACAAGCCAATGGAAAGCTGTCATTTTCATTTTGAACACTGTCTGTCTCCTGCAAGCTCATATCTGAGGCCTGTACATTCTAATTAAGTATCAAGAAGGACAATCACAACCATAAACTCAAATAACTAGGAAATATTTGAAGATGTAATCAGTTGAAACATTCCTTTTTTCATCTAGACCTGACTGCATCCTAACTCAGAGTAGGAATTTTGGTATGGTTTTGCCAGGGTTGCAGCCTGTTAGCCTAAAAGCCAGAATGAATAGTATCTTTAGTATTTATAGCTCAAAAATTGTCTCTTTGAAAGGAAGACAAAGAGGTGCCTGATTACATCATAGCTATGTGTGCCTGTGTATGCACCTGTGTGCCCACAAGTGTGTGTGCATGTGTGTCTGAGAGAGGAGGGATGGGGGAGGGGACGGAATGGAGGAGAGGGAGAGGAGAGAGTGAGAAAGTGAGTGGGATTGTGTAAAGGGTTTCTGTTATCTTTGGCACTAGGTTAATTTGCCCTTTTAAAGTTCTTATAGACTCCAATCGTTCTTCCTAGTAGATGTTCTACTTTTAATTAATTGATGAGTTGTTCAATGTCTGACTCTCTTTCTAGCAGGTAAGAGACATGAGGGCAGGAACCATGTCTCCACCCACTCCCCTCTCTCTTCCCCTAGTTCCTACCACGGTGTTTTTTGCATATGTAGTGAGGATTTAATAAATATTAGTTGAATAAATGCATGTATGGGTCTTAAAAAAACCATATATAAATATATATATATATATATATTTTTTTTTTTACCTTGTCTAACAGCTTCTGTGGCTGCTGTAGCTCCCCCCACCCCACAACTGCTCCTTAAAGCCATCTTTATAGCAGGAGAGGACCATTTCCTCAAACTGAAGGAGGTGCTTGTTGGCTACTTCTGCAGCGGGAGGGTTGGCCCACCCTCCATCCGATGTGAGCTTCAAAGGTGGGACCCACTCTTCAGCCCTGTTTTACGGCAGTTAGGATCGGTGTTTGCACCTCCCTTCCTAGCTGCCCCTATGCTCTAGATAGTTCTGTGACAAAAACCAAGCATGTGTTTCACAGTCTGCAGTAACACAGGGCTGTAGCCTTTTTAGGATGTCTCATTTGGATGCCAGTGTGACTGTGGGAACTCCAGCTCTCTCATAGACAAAGTACTTACACATCCATCTTTAATTTGTGCTACATGCTAGGCTTTGCCTCATGAAAGCTTGGCGAAGGCAGGCATTTTTGTCTGTGTTGTTCACTGCTCTGTCTTCATCCTTAAGGACAGGGCTTGAATGCCCACTCTGGACACTCAGTAACTGTTTGTGGAATGAGTGAATGAATGATGAAATATCCTTATAGCTGGTGAATGTCATCTTGTGTTTGATGTGGCATTTTGGCTATTGTTCACTCAGTTAACTTGAAATGTGTACTGTTTATGAAGAGGGCAATCTTTTTCTCACCCCCCTATCCCCATTACATTTCTGATACTCTGCTGCATGATCCTTCTAAACTGGATGCCATTTCTCCCATTTTCCTTTACAGAACAGACCAAACCATTAATGTTGGCAATCATGTGCTATTGAGTATGTTGTTACCAAATTTCCAAATCTTTTTCTGATCAACCCACAGAATTTACAAATATAACAAATTCACTTTTTTTATTGGTAAAATGCTATACTTTCAAATCAATGTTTTCTGTAAGAATACTGATTTTTGCTGTGTGATTCAGAAATCAGAGGACAAATGGTGATAATATATGCTAAAATTAAAATTAGTCCACCTCCTTTTATATACAAGAACCTTGTCACTTCCCAGTTTGCTTTGTCTCTCAGGAAGCTCAGAGCTAAGAGTTATGCCCACCTATTCTTACCCTCAATTTTCTGACACAGGGATTTCATCTCTATTTCTGTTCATTACTTTATTCTTTTAAACATAAAAAAATATATATGCTATCATGCTTTGTCAAAAGTAACCTCAAATTCTTTTTGGTATTTGAAAAATTATAGTTAATGAGAAGAAAAATAATTATTCACAGGTGCTTTTCAAAGCCTGCCTTCCTTGATGCCATCAATGCCTGCCTCTCACTCACTAGATATCAATGCTTTTCATGAGCTGGATTTCTCCATCGTCACTGGCACTGGGAAATAAGCATGTTATGCTAGAACATTAGTGTGCAGCAGAAAGAGCCCTTGGTTTAGAGTCAGCAGAACTGGGTTCTTGTTACAACTCCACGTACTACTGGAGTGATCTTGGACAAGTCACTTAACCTCAGTTTCTCTTCTAAACATTGAGTATAAAGTCACGTGTTATACCAGCTACCTTGGGTTCTCATGATGTAAATGAGATAAGACGTGCCCATGTGTTTTGTAAATATTACAGTTGCCTACACATCTGTGTCCCCACAAGTCTGTACACTCCTTAAGATCAGGGACTACATCTTGTTCATATTTGTGTCCCTGGGGCTTGGCTTGTTGAACTGAAGACACGGAGGGCACTGAATGTGGGTGATACTAATTTACTCGTTGTTTTCTTTCAGAAAAGTTCCACTGGAGTCTGTTCATTAATAAGCCTTCATTGGTCAGCAGATCTTAATTGAGTACCTTCTACATGCTTTCTACTACCCCTAGGTTATTTATTTACTTATTTAATCTTTTTTTTAATTGGAGTATAATTGCTTGACAGTGTGCTAGTTCCTGCTGTACAATGAAGTGAATCAGCTATATGTATACATATATCCACTCCCTCTTGGACCTCCCTCCCACCCACCACCCCTCCCAGCTATCTAGGTCATCATAGAGCATTGAGCTGAGCTCTCTGTGCTCTACAGCAGGTTCCCACTAGCTATCTATTTTACACATGGTAGTATATTTATGTTAATCCTAATCTCCCAATTCATCCCATCCTCCCCTTCCTGCCATGTCCACACCTGCTTTCTCTATGTCTTCATCTCTATCCCTGCGCTGCAAATAGGTTTCATCTGTACCATTTTTCTCAATTCCACATAATGCATTAATATGCAATATTTGTTCTTCTCTTTCTGACTTCACTCTGTATGACACACTCTAGGTTCATCCAAATCTCTACAAATGACCCAATTTTGTTCCTTTCTATAGTTGAGTAATATACCACTGTATGTATGTACTACATTTTCTTTATCCATTCATCTATCAATAGACATTTAGGTTGTTTCCATGTCCTGGTTATTGTAAGTCATGCTGCTATGAACATTGGGGTACATGTCTCATTTTGAATCATGGTTTTCTCAGGGTTTATGCCCAGTAGTGGGATTGCTGGGTCATATGGTAGTTCTATTTTTAGTTTTTTAAGGAACCTCCATACTGTTCTCCATAGTGGCTGTATCAGTTTACATTCCCACCAACAGTGCAAGAGGGTTCCCTTTTCTTCACACCCTCTCCAGCATTTGTTGTAGATTTTTTGATGTCGTCCATTCTGGCTGGTGTGAGGTAATACCTCATTATAGTTTTGATTTGCATTTCTCTAATAATTGTGTTGTTGAGCAGCTTTCCATGTGCCTCCAGGCCATCTGTATGTCTTCTTTGGAGAAATGTCTATTTAGATCTTCTGCCCATTTTTGGATTTGGTTGTTTGGTTTTTTTTGATATTGAGCTGCTTGAGCTGTTCGTATATTTTGGAGATTAATCCTTTGTTGTTTCATTTGCAAATATTTTCTCAGAATATTTCCCATTCTGAGGGTTGTCTTTTCATCCTGTTTATGGTTTCCTTTGCTGTGAAAAAGCTTTTAGGTTTAATTGGTCCCATTTGTTTATTTTTGTTTTTATTTCCATTACTGTAGGAAGTGGGTCAAAAAAGATCTTGCTGTGACTTATGTCAGTGTTTTTCCTATGTTTTCATCTAAGAGTTTTATAGTGTCCGGCCTTACATTTAGTTCTTTAATCCATTTTCAGTTTATTTTTGTGTATGGTGTTAGGTAGAGTTTGAATTTGATTCTTTTACATGTAGCTGTCCAGTTTTCCCAGCATCACTTATGGAAGATACTGTCTGTCTTCCATTGTATGTTCCTGCCTCCTTTGTCATAGATTAGGTGACCACAGGTGCATGGGTTTATTTCTGGGCTTTCTATCCTATTCCATTGATCTATATTTCTATTATTGTGCCTGTACTATACTGTCTTGATTACTGTACTTTGTAGTATAGCCTGAAATCAGGCATCCTGATTCCTCCAGCTCTGCATTTCCTTCTCAAGATTGCTTTACCTATTACGGGTCTTTTGTGTTTCCATACAAATTGTAAAAGTTTTTGTTCTAGTTCTGTGAAAGATGCCACGGGCAATTTGATAGGTCTTGCACTGACTCTGTAGATTGCCCTGGGTATGATAGTCATTTCCACAATATTGATTCTTCCAATCCAGGAACATGGTATATCTCTCCATCTGTTTGTGTCGTCTTTGATTCCTTTCATCAGTGTTTTATAGTTTTCTGAGTACAGGTTTTTTGCCTCCTTACTTAGGTTTATTTCCTTAGTTTCTCTTTCTGATCTTTCATTGTTAGTGTATAGGAGGTGCAAGAGATTTCTGTGCATTAATTTTGTATCATGCAACTTTACCAAATTCATTGATTAGCTCTAGTAGTAGCATCTTTTCTGGTAGCATCTTTAGGATTCTCTATATATAATATGTCACCTATAAAGAGTGACACTTTTACGTTGTCTTTTCCAATTTGAATTCCTATTATTTTTCTTCTCTGAGTGCCACAGGTAGGACTTCCAAAACTATGTTGAATAATAGTGGTGAGAGTGGACATCCTTGTCTTGTTCCTGATCTTAGATGAAATGCCTTCAGTTTTTCACCATTGGGAATGATGTTTTCTGTGGCTTTGTCATATATGACCTTTATTATGTTGAGGTAGTTTCCCTCTATGCCCACTTTATGGAGAGTTTTTATCATAAATGGGTGTTGAATTTTGTCAAAACCTTTTCCTGCATCTATTGAGATGATCATATGGTTTTTATTCTTCAATTTGTTAAAATGGTGTATCACATTGATTGTTTTGTGTATATTGAAGAATCCTTGCATCCCTGGGATAAATCCAACTTGATCATGGTGTAGGATCCTTTTAATGTGCTGTTGGATTCTGTTTGCTAGTACTCTGTTGAGGATTTTTTCATTCTATGTTCATCAGTATTATTGGTCTGTAATTTTCTTTGTGATATTTTTGTCTGGTTTTGGGTGACAGTGGCTTCATAGAATGAGTTTGGGAGTGTTCCTCCCTCTGCAATTTTTTGGAAGAGTTTGAGAAGAATTGGTGTTAGCTCTACGCTAAATGTTTGATAGAATTGGCCTGTGAAGCCATCTGGTCCTGGATTTTGTTTGTTGGAAGATTTTTAATCACAGTTTCAATTTCGTTACTTGTGATTGGTCTGTTTATATTTTCTAATTCTTCCTGGTTTAGTCTTGGAAAGTTGTACCTTTCCAAGAATTTGTCCATTTCTTGCAGGTTGTCCATTTTATTGGCATATAGTTGCCTGTAGCAGTCTCTTATGATCCTTTGTATTTCTGCAGTGGAAGTTGTAATTTCTCCTTTTTCATTCCTAATTTTATTGAGTCCTCCCTTTTTTTCTTGATGAGTCTGGCTATAGGTTTATCAATTTTGTTTATCTTCTCAAAGAACCAACTTCTAGTTTTTGATCTTTGCTATTGTTATCTTAATTTCTATTTCATTTATTTCTGCTCTGATTTTTATGATCTCATTCCTTTTACTGACTTTCAGTTGTCTTTGTTCTTCATTCTCTAGTTGCTTTAGGTGTAAGGTTAGATTGCTTATTTGAGATTGTTCTTGTTTCTCAAGGTGAGATTGAATTGCTGTCAACTTCCTTCTTAGAACTGCTTTTGCTGCATCCCATAGGTTTTGGGTTGTTGTGTCTTCATTGTTATTTGTTTCTATGTATTTTTTCTTTCCTCTTTGATTTCTTCAGTGATCTCTTGGTTGTTTAGTAGTGTACTATTTAGCCTCCATGTGTTTGTGTTTTTTACAGTTTTTTTCCTTTGATTTCTAATCTCATAGTATTGTGTTCAGAAAAGACACTTGATACAATTTCAATTTTCTTCAATTTTCCGAAGCTTCACTTGTGACCCAAGATGTGATCTGTCCTGGAGAATGTTCCATGTGCACTTGAGAAGAAAGTGTATTCTGTCCCTTTTGTGTGGAATGTCCTATAAATAGCAAGTCTATCTAGTCTGTTGTGTCATTTAAAGCTTGTGTTTCCTTATTTTCTGTCTGGCTGATCTGCCCATTGGTTTCAGTGGGAAACCAAAGTCCCCCACTATTATTGTGTTACTGTAAATTTCCCCTATTACAGCTGTTAGCATTTGCCTTGTATATTGAGGTGCTCCTATGTTGGGTGCATAAATATTTGATTGTTACATCTTCTTTTTGGATTGAACCACTTGATCATTATGTAGTGTCCTTCCTTATCTCTTGTAACAGTCTTTAAAGTCTATTTTTTCTGATATGAGTATTGCTCCTCCTGCTTTCTTTGATTTCCAATTGCATGGAATGGCTTTTTCCATCCCCTCACTTTCAGTCTGTATGTGTCCCTAGGTCTGAAGTGGGTCTCTTGTAGATAGCATAGATATGGGTCTTGTTTTTTTATCATTTGCCAGGCTGTGTGTTTTGGTTGGAGCATTTAATCCATTTACATTCAAGGTAATTATCAATACATATGTTCCTATTACCATTTTCTTAATTGTTTTGGGTTTGTTTCTGTAGGTCTTTTTCTTCTCTTGTGTTTCCCGCCTAGAGAAGTTCCTTTAGCATTTGTTGTAAAGCTGTTTTGGTGGTGCTGAATTTTCTTGTCTTGCTTGTCTGTAAAGTTTTTGATTTCTCTGTTGAATCTGAATGAGGTCCTTGTTGAGTAGAGTAATCTTGGTTGTAGGTTTTTCCCTTTCATCACTTTAAGTATTTCCTGCCACTCCCTTCTGGCTGGCAGAGTTTCTGCTGAAAAATCAGCTGATAACTTTATGGGTATTCCCTTGTATGTTATTTGTTGCTTTTCCCTTGCTGCTTTTAATGTTTTTTCTTTGAATTTAATTTTTGTTAGTTTGATTAATGTGTCTTGGTGTGTATCTCCTTGTATTTATTCTGTATGGGACTCTCTGTGCTTCCTGGACTTGGGTGCCTATTTCCCATGTTAGGGAAGTTTTCGACTATAATCTCTTCAAACATTTTCTCAGACCCTTTCTCTTTCTCTTCTTCTTCTGGAACCCCTATAATTCAAATGTTGGTGCATTTAATGTTGTCCTAGAGGTTTCTGAGACTGTCCTCATTTCTTCTCATTCTTTTTTCTTTATTCTGCTCCTCAGCAGTGATTTCCACCATTCTATCTTCTAGCTCACTTATTTGTTCTTCTGTTATTGATTCCTTCTAGTGTATTTTTTACTTCAGTTATCACTGTTTGTTTGTTCTTTAGTTCTTCTACATCCTTGTTAAACATTTTTTGTATTTTCTCGATTCGTACCTCCATTCTATTTCTGAGATTTTGGATCATCTTTATGGTCATTACTCTGAAATGTTTTTCAGGTGGCTTGCCTATTTCCTCTTCATTTATTTGGTCTTGTAGTTTTTTACCTTGCTCCTTCATCAGTAACATATTTTTTTGTCATCTCATTTTTTTTGATGGGTGGGGTTATGTTCTTCTCTTCCTGGTTGTTTGGCTTGAGGCATCCAGCACTGGAGTTTGCAGGCAGTTGGGTAGAGCTGGGTCTTGGTAAGATGAGGACCTCCCAGAGAGCTCACAGCAATTAATATTCCTTGGGGTCTGAGGTTCTCTGTTAGTCCAGTGGTTTGGACTCAGTGCTCCCACCACAGGAGCTAAGGTCTGACCCCTGGCCTGGGAAACCAAGATCCTGCAAGCTGCGTGGCACAGCCAAAAAAAAAAAAAAAAAAAAAATTGGCAACAAACAAAAAGGAGAACAACAACAAAGAATAAAAAATAAAATTAGAATAAAAAATACATTAGAAAAAATAAAAATATAAATGAAACAACAACAAGGCAAAACCAAACCACAACAGCAACCAAAAATTAAAAAGGGCCAGAAAAGACCTCGATGGGGGGTCAGGGATTAGGTGAGGTGGACAGGGCATAGGCTCAGGACTGGCATGCCGGAAAAGGCCTTGGGGGATTGAGGGAAAGGGCCTAGGCTCAGCACAGCCAGGGGGCGAAGGTTTAGGCTTGGGACCCCAGGGTCTGGAGCCAATGGGAAAAATGCTGGCTGTGTTCCCTTCTGATCCCCCAAAAGTCTCTCCCCATCCCTGCCGATCCCCTCTCCATGTGTGGGCCCCTCTGAGCGTGGGAACTGCCCCCATACCCCAGCCTCTCAGGGGCACGTGTCCTGTCTTGCCTCTACTTGCTATTTTCTTAATTTTGGGGGGTTTGTTTATGTAGGGTTTTTTTCTTCCCTTCCTCTTCTCTTCTCTTGTGATTTGATGACTACCTTTAGTGTTGGATTCCTTTTTCTTTTTTGTGTATGTATCTATTGTAGATACAGTTACCATGAGGTTTTGATAAAGAAGTCTATATATATGCAAGGTTGTTTTAAGTTGCTGGTCTCAATTTCAAATGCATTTCCAATATATCATGCATTTATACTCTCCTCTTCTCACGATTCATGGTTTTGATATCATATTTGTGTGTGGATGATTTCCTACCTTTATTGTATGTTTGCCTATACTGGTGAGCTTTTCCATTCATACTTTTCTTGTTTTTAGCTGTGGCCTTTTGTTTTCCTCCTAGTGAAGCTCCTTCAGCATTTGGCATAAAGCTGGTTTGGTGGTGCTGAATTCTTTTAAATTTTGCTTGTCTGTAAAGCTTTTGATTTCTCTGTCAAATCTGAATGAAAGCCTTGCTGGTTTGAGTATTCTTGGTTGTACATTTTTCCCTTTCTTCACTTTACATATATCATACCACTCCCTTCTGGCCTGAATGTCTGTGTTTGTAGTCTCCATTCCGCATGCTGCAGGATTGTAGTTCTTGCTTCTGGTGTCTGCCCCCTGGTGGGTTAGGTCGGTTCAGGGGCTCATGCAGGCTTCTTGGCAGGAGGGACTGGTACCTGCCCACTTTGGGTGGAACTGGGTCATGTCCCTCTGGTAGACAGGCCTGTGTCAAGGAGCTCAGGAGGACTTTAACCAGCCTGTCTGTTGATGGGTGGGGCTGTGTTCCCATCCTGTTGGTTTTCTGGCCTGAGGCATCCCAGCACTTGAACCTGCAGGCTAATGGGTGGGGCCAGGTCTCAGTGCCAAAACAGTGACCTTTGGGAGAGCTCATGCTGAGGAATTTTCCCAGGGGCCTCTGCCACCAGTGTTCTTGCCCCCCAGTGGGCCACAGCTGACCCCCAGTAGACACTCCAAGACCCACAGATAGGTCTGGCCCAGGTTCCTACAGAGTCACTGCTTTGCCCTGGGTCCCTGTGCACATGAAACCTTGTGTGCACCCTCCAAGAGTGGAGTCTCTGTTTCCCCCAGTCCGATGGAGCTCCTGCACTCAAGACCTGCTAGCCTTCAAACCAAATGCTCTGGGGGCTCCTCCTCTTGGTGCCAAACCCCCAGGCTGGGGAACCTGATGTGTGACTCAGAACTCTCAGTCCTGTGGGAGAACCTCTGTGATATAATTAAGTTTGTGGGTTGCCAACCTTGTGGGTATAGAATTTGATTATATTATGAAAGCACCCCTTCTACCATCTTTTTGTGGCTTCTTCTTTGTCTTTGGATGTAGAATATCTTTTTTGATAGGTTCCAGTCTTTTCTTTATGGAGAGTTTTTATCATAAATGGGTGTTGAATTTTGTCAAAACCTTTTCCTGCATCTATTGAGATGATCATATGGTTTTTATTCTTCAATTTGTTAAAATGGTGTATCACATTGATTGTTTTGTGTATATTGAAGAATCCTTGCATCCCTGGGATAAATCCAACTTGATCATGGTGTAGGATCCTTTTAATGTGCTGTTGGATTCTGTTTGCTAGTACTCTGTTGAGGATTTTTTCATTCTATGTTCATCAGTATTATTGGTCTGTAATTTTCTTTGTGATATTTTTGTCTGGTTTTGGGTGACAGTGGCTTCATAGAATGAGTTTGGGAGTGTTCCTCCCTCTGCAATTTTTTGGAAGAGTTTGAGAAGAATTGGTGTTAGCTCTACGCTAAATGTTTGATAGAATTGGCCTGTGAAGCCATCTGGTCCTGGATTTTGTTTGTTGGAAGATTTTTAATCACAGTTTCAATTTCGTTACTTGTGATTGGTCTGTTTATATTTTCTAATTCTTCCTGGTTCAGTCTTGGAAAGTTGTACCTTTCCAAGAATTTGTCCATTTCTTGCAGGTTGTCCATTTTATTGGCATATAGTTGCCTGTAGCAGTCTCTTATGATCCTTTGTATTTCTGCAGTGGAAGTTGTAATTTCTCCTTTTTCATTCCTAATTTTATTGAGTCCTCCCTTTTTTTCTTGATGAGTCTGGCTATAGGTTTATCAATTTTGTTTATCTTCTCAAAGAACCAACTTCTAGTTTTTGATCTTTGCTATTGTTATCTTAATTTCTATTTCATTTATTTCTGCTCTGATTTTTATGATCTCATTCCTTTTACTGACTTTCAGTTGTCTTTGTTCTTCATTCTCTAGTTGCTTTAGGTGTAAGGTTAGATTGCTTATTTGAGATTGTTCTTGTTTCTCAAGGTGAGATTGAATTGCTGTCAACTTCCTTCTTAGAACTGCTTTTGCTGCATCCCATAGGTTTTGGGTTGTTGTGTCTTCATTGTTATTTGTTTCTATGTATTTTTTCTTTCCTCTTTGATTTCTTCAGTGATCTCTTGGTTGTTTAGTAGTGTACTATTTAGCCTCCATGTGTTTGTGTTTTTTACAGTTTTTTTCCTTTGATTTCTAATCTCATAGTATTGTGTTCAGAAAAGACACTTGATACAATTTCAATTTTCTTCAATTTTCCGAAGCTTCACTTGTGACCCAAGATGTGATCTGTCCTGGAGAATGTTCCATGTGCACTTGAGAAGAAAGTGTATTCTGTCCCTTTTGTGTGGAATGTCCTATAAATAGCAAGTCTATCTAGTCTGTTGTGTCATTTAAAGCTTGTGTTTCCTTATTTTCTGTCTGGCTGATCTGCCCATTGGTTTCAGTGGGAAACCAAAGTCCCCCACTATTATTGTGTTACTGTAAATTTCCCCTATTACAGCTGTTAGCATTTGCCTTGTATATTGAGGTGCTCCTATGTTGGGTGCATAAATATTTGATTGTTACATCTTCTTTTTGGATTGAACCACTTGATCATTATGTAGTGTCCTTCCTTATCTCTTGTAACAGTCTTTAAAGTCTATTTTTTCTGATATGAGTATTGCTCCTCCTGCTTTCTTTGATTTCCAATTGCATGGAATGGCTTTTTCCATCCCCTCACTTTCAGTCTGTATGTGTCCCTAGGTCTGAAGTGGGTCTCTTGTAGATAGCATAGATATGGGTCTTGTTTTTTTATCATTTGCCAGGCTGTGTGTTTTGGTTGGAGCATTTAATCCATTTACATTCAAGGTAATTATCAATACATATGTTCCTATTACCATTTTCTTAATTGTTTTGGGTTTGTTTCTGTAGGTCTTTTTCTTCTCTTGTGTTTCCCGCCTAGAGAAGTTCCTTTAGCATTTGTTGTAAAGCTGTTTTGGTGGTGCTGAATTTTCTTGTCTTGCTTGTCTGTAAAGTTTTTGATTTCTCTGTTGAATCTGAATGAGGTCCTTGTTGAGTAGAGTAATCTTGGTTGTAGGTTTTTCCCTTTCATCACTTTAAGTATTTCCTGCCACTCCCTTCTGGCTGGCAGAGTTTCTGCTGAAAAATCAGCTGATAACTTTATGGGTATTCCCTTGTATGTTATTTGTTGCTTTTCCCTTGCTGCTTTTAATGTTTTTTCTTTGAATTTAATTTTTGTTAGTTTGATTAATGTGTCTTGGTGTGTATCTCCTTGTATTTATTCTGTATGGGACTCTCTGTGCTTCCTGGACTTGGGTGCCTATTTCCCATGTTAGGGAAGTTTTCGACTATAATCTCTTCAAACATTTTCTCAGACCCTTTCTCTTTCTCTTCTTCTTCTGGAACCCCTATAATTCAAATGTTGGTGCATTTAATGTTGTCCTAGAGGTTTCTGAGACTGTCCTCATTTCTTCTCATTCTTTTTTCTTTATTCTGCTCCTCAGCAGTGATTTCCACCATTCTATCTTCTAGCTCACTTATTTGTTCTTCTGTTATTGATTCCTTCTAGTGTATTTTTTACTTCAGTTATCACTGTTTGTTTGTTCTTTAGTTCTTCTACATCCTTGTTAAACATTTTTTGTATTTTCTCGATTCGTACCTCCATTCTATTTCTGAGATTTTGGATCATCTTTATGGTCATTACTCTGAAATGTTTTTCAGGTGGCTTGCCTATTTCCTCTTCATTTATTTGGTCTTGTAGTTTTTTACCTTGCTCCTTCATCAGTAACATATTTTTTTGTCATCTCATTTTTTTTGATGGGTGGGGTTATGTTCTTCTCTTCCTGGTTGTTTGGCTTGAGGCATCCAGCACTGGAGTTTGCAGGCAGTTGGGTAGAGCTGGGTCTTGGTAAGATGAGGACCTCCCAGAGAGCTCACAGCAATTAATATTCCTTGGGGTCTGAGGTTCTCTGTTAGTCCAGTGGTTTGGACTCAGTGCTCCCACCACAGGAGCTAAGGTCTGACCCCTGGCCTGGGAAACCAAGATCCTGCAAGCTGCGTGGCACAGCCAAAAAAAAAAAAAAAAAAAAAATTGGCAACAAACAAAAAGGAGAACAACAACAAAGAATAAAAAATAAAATTAGAATAAAAAATACATTAGAAAAAATAAAAATATAAATGAAACAACAAGGCAAAACCAAACCACAACAGCAACCAAAAATTAAAAAGGGCCAGAAAAGACCTCGATGGGGGGTCAGGGATTAGGTGAGGTGGACAGGGCATAGGCTCAGGACTGGCATGCCGGAAAAGGCCTTGGGGGATTGAGGGAAAGGGCCTAGGCTCAGCACAGCCAGGGGGCGAAGGTTTAGGCTTGGGACCCCAGGGTCTGGAGCCAATGGGAAAAATGCTGGCTGTGTTCCCTTCTGATCCCCCAAAAGTCTCTCCCCATCCCTGCCGATCCCCTCTCCATGTGTGGGCCCCTCTGAGCGTGGGAACTGCCCCCATACCCCAGCCTCTCAGGGGCACGTGTCCTGTCTTGCCTCTACTTGCTATTTTCTTAATTTTGGGGGGTTTGTTTATGTAGGGTTTTTTTCTTCCCTTCCTCTTCTCTTCTCTTGTGATTTGATGACTACCTTTAGTGTTGGATTCCTTTTTCTTTTTTGTGTATGTATCTATTGTAGATACAGTTACCATGAGGTTTTGATAAAGAAGTCTATATATATGCAAGGTTGTTTTAAGTTGCTGGTCTCAATTTCAAATGCATTTCCAATATATCATGCATTTATACTCTCCTCTTCTCACGATTCATGGTTTTGATATCATATTTGTGTGTGGATGATTTCCTACCTTTATTGTATGTTTGCCTATACTGGTGAGCTTTTCCATTCATACTTTTCTTGTTTTTAGCTGTGGCCTTTTGTTTTCCTCCTAGTGAAGCTCCTTCAGCATTTGGCATAAAGCTGGTTTGGTGGTGCTGAATTCTTTTAAATTTTGCTTGTCTGTAAAGCTTTTGATTTCTCTGTCAAATCTGAATGAAAGCCTTGCTGGTTTGAGTATTCTTGGTTGTACATTTTTCCCTTTCTTCACTTTACATATATCATACCACTCCCTTCTGGCCTGAATGTCTGTGTTTGTAGTCTCCATTCCGCATGCTGCAGGATTGTAGTTCTTGCTTCTGGTGTCTGCCCCCTGGTGGGTTAGGTCGGTTCAGGGGCTCATGCAGGCTTCTTGGCAGGAGGGACTGGTACCTGCCCACTTTGGGTGGAACTGGGTCATGTCCCTCTGGTAGACAGGCCTGTGTCAAGGAGCTCAGGAGGACTTTAACCAGCCTGTCTGTTGATGGGTGGGGCTGTGTTCCCATCCTGTTGGTTTTCTGGCCTGAGGCATCCCAGCACTTGAACCTGCAGGCTAATGGGTGGGGCCAGGTCTCAGTGCCAAAACAGTGACCTTTGGGAGAGCTCATGCTGAGGAATTTTCCCAGGGGCCTCTGCCACCAGTGTTCTTGCCCCCCAGTGGGCCACAGCTGACCCCCAGTAGACACTCCAAGACCCACAGATAGGTCTGGCCCAGGTTCCTACAGAGTCACTGCTTTGCCCTGGGTCCCTGTGCACATGAAACCTTGTGTGCACCCTCCAAGAGTGGAGTCTCTGTTTCCCCCAGTCCGATGGAGCTCCTGCACTCAAGACCTGCTAGCCTTCAAACCAAATGCTCTGGGGGCTCCTCCTCTTGGTGCCAAACCCCCAGGCTGGGGAACCTGATGTGTGACTCAGAACTCTCAGTCCTGTGGGAGAACCTCTGTGATATAATTAAGTTTGTGGGTTGCCAACCTTGTGGGTATAGAATTTGATTATATTATGAAAGCACCCCTTCTACCATCTTTTTGTGGCTTCTTCTTTGTCTTTGGATGTAGAATATCTTTTTTGATAGGTTCCAGTCTTTTCTGTCGATGGTTCTTCAGCCATTAGTTGTGTTTTTGGTGTTTTCATGAGAGAAGGTGAGCTCAAATCCTTCTACTCGGCCATCTTGCCACCCTTCTGAAGGAACCCATTTAACTGTATACATGTTCTTCTGAGATCTTGGGAGAACACAGTTGATGAGTAAGCTATCACTGATTTCAGTCCAAGTTTGTTTCCTCTGCGTGTGGTCTTCACAGGTCAGTGATGCTCACTGCTATTGGAGCAGGATCCCAGCTCTCATCACTGCACAACACAAACTCAGTGTCTAATTTTATAATGTAAAGTACAGGCCTAGAAAAAGTAAAAAAGGTATATCAATTTTCTCTTAAGAAAGCAGGAAGAAGATAAGCAAAGGACCTATGTTGAAATTTATGAAAATAAATATCTGAAATATACAAAAATAAATCAGAACTAAACTCTTAGATCTTGTTTCATTAACTGTATGTTATTCTATATTTTTCATTGAGTTCTTTAATTTTTACAATTCAGAAAACTATGTTGTTTATTTCATTAGTATCATGATAAAAAATCTAATTAGAACACATGATAGAATATTGTCATACATAGAAAAGGGCTACATCTAAATTAGTATTTAATATGGCTAGAAATTTATGATTTTAACCTGTAGTTATTAGTCACCACTTAATTCCTTACTACTGTTTGATGAGAGTGTGGGTAGGACTATGGGATTTGAAAGGGTAAGTAAGGATTATCCAGAAGCTCTCATCAGATTGTCTTGCTACCTCATGCTGTCTTTTAGCAAACAGAAAGGACTAGCTCACTGTCTCCCTCCAAGTCTGTGGCCTTCCCCAGAGAACCTCAAAGCAGGAATGGTTAACATGGGTCAGAATTGGAATTTTCAAATATTTTTTATGCAGCAGCCACAATTCTACTCCTCTGAGTAATCATGTGGGCCAAAATGAAAGAAGGAAGAGAAATAGGTGGTGGGGGTGGACAATAAAAACGTTTATTCTTTTGAATTTCTTTTAAAAATCTCTTAGATATAAAGAGAAAAAACTGATTCACTGATTAGAAGTTTTGGAAAAAGCTACATAAATTCTTGACCCTAAATAATAACTAAATCATCAACCTTTCTTGACTTTACAGACAACAGAATCTCCTACAAAACTGCTTGCAAGAAAAAGTATGTATCATAAAACTCATTGATAAAGCAGCATATTAACGATACACTTGTATGTGTCATAATAGGAAAAAAAACTCTATGAATCAAACAATGAGTAATCATTTATTGATTAGTGTCCCTCTTTGCCCTTTTTTTCTTCTTTAATAAGTTTACTTTAAGTTAATTCTTAGATTTCACAGTAGTCTAAAGTTCTCATCAAAATATAATTTTGCCTCTTCAGGAAGATGTCTCATGGGGATGAGCAAGAAGTCAGGGAAGGGTCATTAAGGGACCTAGCCATCAAATAATCATAAACCCAGTCTGTCATGGGAAGCCATTAACAAAATCACTTCACAGACTTCGCTGATGAGTTGGGATGCCTGGGTTTGTCTCTAGCCAGTTTGGTGGGAAGCACCCAGTCACATAGAAAGGACCTGGTCACCTATGAGCTGAGACTTGGATAAGAGGGTATTTTTATAAGGCCTAATTCTGGATCCAGTCAGACCAGTTAGGAAAGAGAGAGAGGTTTGAAAACAACATATATTCTGACATACTTTCTCACATGGACTCAATTCATAGAACATGTAGCAAAATGAAAACTTTGATTCAGGAGAATATTTCTCAGTTTAATATTATAATGGAAAGCAACTGCAAACTAGGTTCTATTTATCGTATTTTACTACATAGAAAATTTTAGGAATATCTTTCATATATCAAGGTTGGAAACTTTTTCTTATACCTAGCCTAATAATGTAGGGCTACTGTTTATTATCTCTGGTACTAAGAAAAATAATATATGTTGAATGTCTTAGTTTATATGTCATAGTAGATTAGAACAGTTGCTTTGTTCTTAAAATATTTGATTTTGGATGTGATTATATAAGTATTATATGACATATGCTATCGCCCAAAATATGTTTTTCAGACCACTAGCCATTGTCTGTATAATAAATGCAAAAATGTATTAGGAGATTCAGGGATTAGAGCAGAATAAAATAGCTTTCCTTGGGGTGCCCGTAAACAGTCTTTAATGTGTCAGGAGAGAGTATGCTACGTAGGTGTTAACTTATCTTTCAATGTTGGTCTGAAATGGGAATAATTCTAACTAACTTAAGGCAATATTTTGGGTGTGAACAGCTCCATTACAGGAATCCTATTGTTTATCCTCCTGTCTACAAGCCAGCCTTCCAGGCTTTGCTGCCAATTACTTGTACTTATTGCTTTTTATGTTTTAAGAGTAATAACAATTTAAAACATACTATTAGTTTATTATAGGCAAGAGGATGTTTTGTGAGTCCAAAATATATTTTCAGGGGCTTCCCTGGTGGCCCAGTGGTTGAGAATCTGCCTGCCCATGCAGGGGACGCAGGTTTGAGCCCTGGCCAGGGAAGATCCCCCATGCCATGGAGCAACTAAACTACTAAGCCTGCGTTCTAGAGCCTGTGAGCCACAACTACTGCACCCACACGCCACAACTACTGAAGCCCATGCACCTAGAGCCCATGTTCTGCGACAAGAGAAGCCACCACAATGAGAAGCCTGCGTACCCCAACGAAGAGTAGCCCCCACTTGCTGCAGCTAGAGAAAGCCCGCACACAGCAATGAAGACCCAATGCAGCCAAAAATAAATGAATAAAAAAATTTTTTCAGTACATAATTTGAGGTATATAGAAACAGATAGATTTTGTTTCTACTGTTGGTCCAGTTTAAATGTAGGACAGCACCACTGACCACTAAGGAAACTGTCATTCAAATCTGGTCCCTGAGTTGTTATTTCCAGCCCAAAATGAGGGATTCTCCAACACCTATTCTTGCTCAGCCCTCCTGACTCTTTGAGACTCAGTTCTAGATTGCCCTTGTTTTCAATCTAAATTCATTTGTTCCCTCAGTGCATCACCTTTTCTCAGCCTTCTTAACAGTTTCCATCGATACTTTTTTGTTGGATACAAACCCACTCAATCTCTGTAAAGCATGAACTTTTTTGTTGCCTATCAAATGATTCTTAGCAATTAGCTGTAGTCGTTTCCATATATACACATCACAGGCTCACCCCTGCAGCAGGGAAGGGGAGGAGAGATGGCTTCTTTTCCATCCTTACATCTTAGCTAGACAGATGCCTCTGAAGGCACCCAAATGTTTTGACCGCATCTGTTTGAGAAATGCTTTGTTAGAAATAATCTGGTTCATTTTAAAGTAATTTTGCTGGATTGTAGACACCATATTTCTTCTTGCCGAAATACTTGCCTGTAATGTGCCTGGATAGCTAGTTAGTGATCTTTTTTTTTTTTTTTTTTAACCAGAAATTCATTTATCCTAGCAATAAATGTTGGGGGGGAGAAAAAGCTTCTGAGGGAATGGGAGTCAAATGGAAACTTATACAAAAAGTATTTTACTGTAGCACAGAATAAACCAACTTGAAATTAATTTGAAATTCCAAATAGGTTTTCTTTCACTGTGTTCTTTTTATAACGATGGTGGTATCAAGTTATGCATTGTTTGACATAAAAAATTAAATGTTATCCTCTGTCCCAGAATAGAGTAAGTTGTTGACATGATTTTCTTTTCATTCCTGCTTGCCTCTTTTCCAGGTAACTTCTGGGGAACTGAATAGCATAATTCAGGACATAATGACCTGGGTTGTGGCTACAGTGACCAGTATATTATACCCAGCCATTAAAAAGTATGAAGAAAGGTTGAAAAATAATGCATACCCAGTGTCTGATGACTCCATCCTCTCTTCAGATAGTTCGAGTTTTTGTAGCACATGCAGTGAAGAGTTTACATATGGAAGCTACACATCTGCAACAACTAAAACATTTCAGGGAGAGCCCTGTGCATTTGCAGTTGACATATCAGTAAGGCGACCAACCACACCTTTAAAACCACCATCTGCCCATGTGGAAAGAACAGTTGTGGGAAAAACATATCACATTAAAGGACAATCTATAACATCTGAACTCAAATATAATAAAACAAGCATGATATATACATACCCTAAGCTCAGAAGTTGTAAATCTGATAGTCATCTTCTAGCATCATTTGAAACGGGCACAAAAAAATCAAAGGATGCTACCACTGAAACAGACGGCTTAGAGAGTCCATTGTTTTCTGATCAAAAAACAAAAGCTATGAATGAAATGAAGAATTTAAAGAATGTTTTTGTTAACTTCAAGTGTCACTTAAAAGGGGAAACTGAATTGATTTTGGAAAGCATTTTTCAAGAAATAATGTCTGATTTAACACAGGCCATTCCTTCTATTTCTTCTGTTACTGCTGAAGTTTTTGTTGACCAAAGTGAGCCTGAAAAAGGAGACTTGGTTTCTAATGCTGATATCTGCTCAGTAGCTTCAGAGATCGTGGAAAATATGCTTGAGAAGCTACAGTCTGCAGTTGAGAAAAAATGTATCCAGATATTTTCACAAGAAGATTTGTCAGTCAACATTAAACCAGGCTTAACACCCAGTGGAGAATCTCTCACTCCATCATATGGAAAACCTTTAATAGATTCACTGCCTCATACTGTGGAACCCATGTGTGATATTGCAGAGGATATGGTGCATGCCATTTTAGAAAAGCTGATGACTCTTGCATCTTGCAAGCAATATGAACTTCCTCATCTTGAAGATGCAGCTAAACTTTCTTATCAGCAATATATGGCAGACCCAACATATATGTGCTTTATAAAAGCCAACAAAAAGAAATGTCCTGAACTTGATGCAGCTAATTTAATTGTTAAAGAAGAAATACAAAATTTAATGTCAAATATTTTTTCCCAGTCCTCTTTGATTGGCTATATAGAGGAAGCAATCAGCACTATACTAGGACATGTACAAACCGAACTTAACAATGAGAGACTTATTGCATCTGATGAAACTGTAGTACTCCTTAAGCTGCTCGATGAAATCTTTACTCAGTTACATCAGGAACCAGTAAAAGCAGATAATCAAAAATGTAGACATTCTAGACTGAGAAGTCCTTCTGACACTGAAGTAAAGTACAGACTCACTGGCACTAGATTATCTAATGGTTCTGGGTCTGGAAGACCATTTCCACCTATTAATGTTCCTGGCATGGTCCTTTATTCTGAAGATGATAATGAAGAAATAGACAGAATTGTGGAAAATGTGCTTGATTCATCTTTTAAAGGTGAAAAAGCAAAATCACAAGAACAGATTCCTGAGCATTGGTTTACAAAAGGAAACACTTGTCTTGAATACAAAAGAAATAGCAAACAACCTACAAAGCCTGCTTCTCCAAGAAGCAAAACTGCATTTCATGATCGGAGGTTAAAGACTGAGCTACCATTTTTTAAGAATAAAATTTTAAAGGAAAATCCCTGTTTAAATAAAGACATTTTGTTTTTCAGCCAAGATCAAAAGCATCAAATACAAAAGGCTTCAGAAAACATAGTTAAAAGTATTTTAACGGAAATGCTCAAGGACGTATCTTCTATTCCTCTTGGTCATTTAGACAGTAAAACTGGCAAAGAAGCTTCAGTTGTTGTCTCAGAAAAACCTCAAGGACTGTCACATCAAGAATGGATGGACCAGATGTTTTCTGTGTCAGAAATTAGTGCAGTGGCTCAAGAAATAACAGATGCTGTATTAAATATACTTTATAAGGCAAGCTGTATTCCCAATACCACCAAAAGTTCCATTTCATCATCAGTTCTTCAAACTTCTCTAGAGAGTCCTGACACTCTCCACATGGTCAAAGAAGCACCAAATCAAAAGCCATTAAAAATATGGTTCGAGAGTGAAAAGAAAATGAAATATTTATCTTCACTCGATGTAGATCGTGCAAAGCCTTCCCTGTTAAAATCTGAAGAAAGTGAACCTAAGCCTATAGATGACATTACTGATAAGATCATTAATGCAGTTTTTAAAAGGCTGAAGTTATTTGTTTGTCCAAAATTGCAAATGAGCTTCAAACCTTCACTTGCAGAGCAATCTTCATTACAATCTCAACTTAGTACTTATACAACTAAAGTGGTAAACATTGTTTTGCATGCTATCCAGAATGAACTGGAACTCAGTAAGAAAAACCTAAATCTTAGGGAAACAGACCATACCAAATCCCTTACAGGTAAAGGATTTTTTACTGACACTGATAAATCAGAATTTCTTGTCTCAAATCTCAGTGATGACATTATGGCATCTCCATTATTAACTTGCATTTGTGAAATATTATCAAGTGGACATTCAGATCAAAGCAATATTTCACTCCCTTCAGATAATCCAAAGCCTATGACGTCATGCGGATCTGATAACGTTGATAAAGGGAACATTTTGCCAAGTGGACAGGATAAAAACACTTTTTACAAATTTTTAGCTACTCCATGTGCTCTCCACAGTGTCATTAAAGAAAAAGATCTCAAAGAGAATTCCAGATTGCAAGTGTTAGATGATATTGGGGAAACACTCTATGAAATGTTATGCAAGCTCATAGGAGCCCACCCTCACTGTCAGCCATCCTGTAGTAAGCTAAGCAGAGAGAAGACAAATGAGAATCAGCAAACAGCCACTGAAATGCAGTCTAATATTCAGCTCATTTCCACAACAATTTTGGAATATATCCTTGCAAAATTATGTAGTGTTGACATGGATAGTACTGTAAGTTCAGGATTTAAAGCTGTCTCAGAGTCTCTTGATATTGACAGCCTATTGTTTACTTCAATTATTGAGGAAATGGCCAAGTGCACTGACATAATCTCCAGCATAGTTTCCAGGATGGTTCAGCAGGGTAATAAAGAGAAGACTAAAAGCAAGGAAAAATCTATTGCTCCTAAGTCTTCCAAAACAGGGAGCAAAAAAGAAATTCATTCTAATAAACTGAAAGCTGTGGCTTCAGATATTATTAATATGGTTTTTGCTAAACTAGAAGGGTTTGCCAGTGGAAATTTAGAAACTCTGGAGGCATCTATCAATGATGGAAATAAAAAAATCAGTAAGATGGACTTGGAATGTGAAAGTCCCAGTGTTTTCACGGACACACATGAAGAACTATTGCAATCTGCTTTATACACGCATGCAAAGAAGGTATCAAGTGCTATTTTGAAAGCTATTCAAACAGAATTAAAGATGAACTCATTAGATTTGAGGACAAGTATGGAAACACCATCACCTGACAAACAAATGCTTGAGAATATAGTCAGTTTAATTTTAGATGCAGTATCCTCAGATATGCTTAATGAAACTGAATCTGAAGAGAGAGGCATTCAAACTTATAGATACAGGCCAACCTATGGAAATTTTCTTCCTGGTGGAGTTGAATCAGATTCATTTCTAGAAGATGCTGCAAATACAGAGAAAGAATTCATTGGAGAGAGAAGATCACTTAGAGAAGAAACTAAATCAGATTCTCTTCAACAATGTGTTCTAGAAAGAACCTTAAACAAAACTGAAGTGAAACTCAAAGAACCACAGAAATCTCCAGTTATTCCCATTATAAGAAATATTCTGAATGAAATTTTTCAAAGTGCTTTGGTCAGTCAATTAAATGTGCTTTCTCTCTCCCACTCCTATTTAAGTGGCATCCCTCACAATATTGAAGAGACAGTTGCTCAAACATCTGTTCAATTTATAGATAAAATGATGGTGTCTGAAGCAGATGTAACCATAGTGGCAGATGATGTTGTTAGGACTGTGTTTGATAAACTTTATTCAGCTGCTATGACAGGGAGAAATGCAAGTGAAAACAGGTATAAGACCATCACCTTCTCAACAAATGTTTCTTTTCATGAACACACCAGTGGAGGAGGAAAGCCCTCCATCACTGTGCCGAACAAGAATCCGTATACTCTTCAGTCCAGATTCAATGTTGACAAACAGGCTAAAGTAAACATAGTTGAAGATATTATACAGGCAGTATTAATAAGTTTAGAAATTTTTGCTACTTCCAAAGTACAATCTCTCTTTTGTCCCCAGATCAACTTCACAGTTCCAATGGCTTTACCTATTCAGCAGGATAAGAGTACATTAAGCAAAGCATTATCAGCCAAAGATTTGTATTCTGATGATCAATTTTCCTGTTGCTCAGTGGATCATATTATGTCAGAAAAGACCAACTCATTATGTCAAGTCTCTTTCAATAAATTAAATACATATGCAACAGAAGTGGCCAGAAAAATTTTACAAGGAATCAAACATGAATTTGATAAAGAAAGGGAAAATTCTTTCTTAACTCATAACATTGTGGTTTCTGAGAGTATTGCAAGTCAAATTGTTAACACAGTGTTAGATATTGTATCATCTAAAGGAAAATGTGACAAAAACAATCCTGACAAAGAGATTAATTCAGATCAGCAAGAAGGTATTATTGAAAAGCTGTTTATTAAGACTGAGTATCAAAAAGTACTTCAGTTTCAAATACAAGATACCATTGAAAGTATCTTATGTGATATTTATGAAAAAATACTGTATCAGAATAATCTCTCATTTGCCACACCCACTTTGAAATGTAGCATAGCTGGCAAACATTCCAGAGCAAATTCTGAAATGTTCATTGAGGGTGCAAATAAGATTCTTCCAAATTTTTCAGTTCCTAACTCAGATGTCATATTGATATCCACTGATATAGTAGATATCGTTCTTCATAATCTCAGTTCTGTCATACTTAGCATAAATTCAAAGGATCCTACTTCTACAAGATTGCCCCTGACCTTTTGTGATATGTTTCCAAAAGCAGAGTGTCAACAGCCTCTTCTTATGGAGTCAAAAAGTGAAAGAAAAACAGGGCATTTTCCATCTTCAAAAAATCTGAAATCAGCTTATGCTAATGATACTCATATAACTATAGTAGAGAAAGAAGACCCCAAGAAATCTGTTCCTGACCCATGTGAGGAAAGTGCTGACTTCATTACTAAAACTATTTTCAATCGGTTAGAATCATTTGCCACAGAAAGAATGGATTTGTTAATTACTCTTGCTTTCCAGCCTAAAGAAAAGTCATTTCTGAGCCCAGAACTGGAAAACTGTAGACGAGATGACAGCATCTTTCATGAATCAAGCCAGGTGGAATCAAATGTGAATATTCTGAAAATATCAAATGAAACTGTTCTCAGTGAAGAGCTCACAGATTTCACTTTTGCCAGTTACAGAGAAAAACTTGGATCTACAATTCATCTATCACAAGCTAGTCTTAAAGAATATGCTGACATCATTGCCAGTGCCATTTTGAAGCTGATTAAAAATGACTTAGACCTCAAAATCCAAAAGATGCATCCATACCCAAACAACATTTCATTCCAAGAAATCACCACTGTGAGTGAAATTGTCAACAGTATCTTAAAATTTTTATATAATAAAAGATCTGTAGAGGAAATCAGTTTTTACTCAAAGGACAATCCTAATTTATTTTCACAACGAACTGCATCAAATGAAATATCACTGGGACAAAGAGCTCAGGAAACACACACCAAACTGTCTCTGTTTTCAAAGTATCCATTAGAACAAAACCAAATGGCATTGGAAAGGGAAAGCCAGAGAATTGTTCTAGAAGAAATATTTACAAAAAATGAAGAATCAAAACAAAAAGAAAGAACTGCATTATTCAGTGCAGTGGAAGAAGTTTTAAGTAAAGTGTATCAAAGAATAATGGAAATCATAGGCCATTTGCCTTCATTTAATGAAATCCCCCACTTTATGTCTGGCTCTAAAATTAAAACATTAGACATAACACAAAAAAACTTCTTTCAGTCCCATATTAACAGTGTAGCAAGTGACATAATTGAAAGCGTTTTGGGAGAAATGTACTCTGTAGTTGTGACGTCGTTATATGAAAGTAATAAAGTACAAGCAACTGACAAAAATATTTTACCAAAGAAATCATCATGCATCAGAGAAACTACACAAGCAGGAATAGGAAGTAATCTCACTAGCTATATGCTACCACAGTTTTATCCTTATGCAGGCAGTCAAAATGTCTCTCTATTGGAAAAAACTTTTTTACAATATTCACCATTAAAAGTGGGGAAGGATTTAGTCCAAATGGTTCTCAATAAGATCACAAATTTTGCCTCACTTTATCTAGAAGAGGCCCTGTCCCATAAAGGTTGTTCTGTTGAGTTGCAACCTCTAAGGCTACACAGTTCTAAACTAAGCCCTAAGGGCAACCCTAAGCCAGGTTTTAAAACAAGTTTAAAAGCAAGATCAAAAGTTACTCCTTTGCCTAAATTTAGAGCAAAACCACACCTAGGACCTAGTCGTACTAAGGCCAAAAGCAAGACTAAATTAGGTCCTGGAGAGAAGACTCCAAAAGACATCTGGTCCAAGACTGCCATTGGGCTGCCACACATCCTACCAACAGGAGATGCCAAAAACTTACTGGAAGTAAAGTTGCCTACTTCAGAACTAAAAATATATGCCAAGGATATAATAAGTAATATCCTGAAAACAACTGTTAAAGAATTTGAAAAGGTGACGCAAATTAGAGCAATGGTAGGTGATAAAGCTTTACCATCCGATCAAATCATGGCAGCAAATAAAATAGCTAGTACGGTTTTGCAAGGATTATATGCTACAAATAACCAAAATTTGGCTAATCCTATCGTATTCTGTCATCTGGATGATCCCAAACTTTCACAGGGGAATATAGGTGCAGAGTCTCTTGCCAAACCACAAGCATGTTTTTACTTGGAAAATGTTTCTTCACAGTTAGAACAGATTTTTCCTAAAGAAGGTGTATTTAAAAAAATGTTTGACAAATGGCAAGCAGAATCAAATGACATGGAAAATGAAAAATGTAAGCTCTTGATGATAGCTGAAAATGGTTTGACAGAAATTTCAATAAAAGCAAAAGAATTAGAATATTCTCTTTCACTTTTAAATTTGCCACATCTTGAAGATTGTGAAAACAGGTTTCATAGTTGTTTTAAGGGAGCTTCTACGAGAGCTGAAGACACCAAAGCACAAATTAATATGTTTGGAAGGGAAATTGTTGAAATGCTATTTGAAAAATTACAGCTGTGCTTTTTATCCCAAATGCCCACCCCACATGGTAAAGAAACTCCAGCAAGCAGGAAAGAACACATTACTACTAAAAGTAAATGTGGTTTTCCAACCAAGGACATCCTCAGCAATGAATCAATATATAACACTAAAACCGAAGACCAAAGTCCTTTGGGCTCTAGCAACCAAATTGTTCGAGAAATTGTAGAAAGGGTTTTAAACCTGTTAGAGTCATTTGTAGACTTACAGTTTAAACATATCTCTAAATATGAGTTTTCTGAAGTAGCGAAAATGCCTGTAGAAAACCTTTTTCCTGTCCAACAGAGACTATTAAGCAAAAAGATGTTGCCAAAATTACAACCACTAAAAAAGTTTTCTGATGAATCCAAGTCAAGTACTGTTATTTCCAAGGAAAATGTACAGAATACCCTTCTACAGGTTCATTCGTTCCATTCAGAGTTACTTACATATGCCATTAATATTGTCAGCGACATGCTTGGTATAATTAAGAGCAAGCTGGACAAAGAAATAAGCCAAGCAGAACCATCTTCAATTAGCATATTGAAAGAAAATATTGCAACAAGTGAGATCATTGGTACACTGATGGACCAGTGTACTCATTTCAATGAGTCTCTGATCAAAAACCTTCCAAAGGAAAGTTTGTTCCAAGGAGTAGAAAATACCTACATTGTTAATCAGGTTGAATTAGCAACTAATATGAAAATGCCCATGTCAAAGTTAAAGGAAGCAGGATTCGGGAATCATCCTCCACAAAGCAGCATACCAGGTTTAGGGTTTTATTCAGAGGAAGATAAGGAAAAAAGGTATAAGTCTTCATCAAATGTACCCTTATATTCCAGAGCCTCTGTAGAAGACACAGTTAGAAGCTCAGAGCCAGTGGAAAGGCCTGATTCAGAAAACATACCATCATGCTCTAGAAACAAAGTACAAGACTTTAGCCGAAAGGAATCTGACTTGGGCTATTTTGATCAAGCTATGAAAGGAAATAGCTCCCTCCCTGAAGGGAGTGTCTTACAAAAACTGTTAAAGAAAGCAAATGAATCCACAGAAACAGCATCACAGCAAGTCATGTCATTCACAGAAATGAGAAAAGGTGAAAATCCAAGAGCGTTTCATTATGAGATCTCCAAACCAGTTGTTGAGCCAAACCAAATTCAGACAACTGTCTCTCCACTCAAAATTTGTTTAGCCGCAGAAAATATTGTCAGTACTGTGCTGTCAAGCTACGGCTTTCCAAGTCAACCACACATTAATGAAGGCACAGAAACAATGAAACCATTTTTCATATCAAAGCAAAACCCTTTGTCTGTAATATATGGTCAAAAGAATGAGGAGAAAAGTTTGCTTAGAATGTGGGATAAAACAATCAGTTGTATACCTGAAGAAGAAAACAAAAAACCTGAAGCCAGCAGGGGAGATTTTTCTTTAATGCAAAAATGGGAAAATAAGAGTTACCTGAAGATAAAGACTCTGAAGGAAGTTGAAGTCATTGCTTTTGCTGATCATGAACTGGGTCCAAATGAAATTCATTTGGTAGCAAGACATGTCACCACATCTGTGGTCACATATTTCAAGAACTTTGAAACTAGAGGTAAGTAAGAGTGGGCATAATTTAGAAAAAAATAGATATATTTAAAAGATCTCCTGTCCAAGAAGCTTCATTTACTGTTTTCCTGAAAACAGCCTTAGAAGGAGGGTATTTAATTACTTCTTAATATATCAGGATACTAAAAAAAAAAAAAAAAAAATTAAACATTCATATGGTTTGAATCTGAAAAGGTCTGTCTCTCAATTTTCCGTATCTGCAGATGAGAGAAAATGTGACTTTTTTAAAGCAGGGGATTTTGGTTGAACATGAGGTACGAGTTCCAAAGATTATTAAAGTTCTCATGCATGATTTCTTTATAATCATACCAAATGTACAAGTAACTGAACGTTGTGATTCAACTTTAATGTGTACATTTGAAGTCGTTGCTATTATTAGTCACAGTGTATAAGAACAGTAGTGTTAAACATCTTATTTTGCTTATATTCCAGTGTTATTAAATTCCTTTTAGGTATAATACTCTAAACATATATTTAAAAATATATTTTCATTCCCTTCTTAAAAAGGCTTATCTGTATATGCTAGAGGTTGAACCATATGTGATAGCTACTTTCATATGTGAAAATTTATTATTGGAAAGTTCATAAAATTCAATCTAATAATCTATTATAGCTTTGAACTGGATCAGTAATTCTAGTTGCCAGTAATTAGTTGCTACGTTACCAGTCCAGATACATCACTTGCCCATCATTCAAATTGCAGAACACATACTATCAGTCCTACCTACCTGCACCATGAGGCCATTTCCTATACTTAAAACTGGTATGATTTCAAGGTGGACAGTTGTGTGTCTGCAATTGCAAGCTTATAAGTAGAATTTCTTTAAGCATAGCCTAATTGAACTTAGAGAATAAGAAAAACAAAGCAAACAAGAGAAGATCCATGATTCCCTCCCACTGGTATTTGGCTCTTTCTATCATATATCTTCTCGATTCCCAGACATGTCCAGGGCCTTCCAGCGATTTCACTCATGTTCCTTCCACGTGGAGCACTCTTTCCTCCCTCCCTTCATCTCAACATGGCCAAAACCTGTCTAGCTGTCAAAGTTCAGCTTAAAGCCTCCCCTCTCCACTGAGTCTTGCCTGATTCCACATGCAGAGGTATAATAGGTTATTGAATTCTGAGGTAGTTTTGTGAAAAAAAGAGTATGTAGCTCTGGCTGCCACTCCAAGAAATTGGCCATACCAAGTAGGTATATGATTTGCAGTACTCTGTTGAATAGCCGAATACAGTCCTGTGCCTGGTTGGGTTGGCCCATCATCTTTGTAACAAACTAATCTAGGGGTTAAAGTACTGCTGATGTTACAGTCCATCCCTAACCTTTCTGAAGTGAGCACTCTTTTATTTCAGTCAAGTTGTTATTGCAACACAACTCTTTAGCTTCCTAAAAGTAATACATAATATTATATGTTTGACTAAAAATATTTTTTAAATAATTATATGAAGTCTCTAGAGATCACTGCAGACATGTTAAGATGTAACACCACGCTTGGAAATCATTTCTCTGCCCCAGGATTTCCAGCTTCTTTGAGCACCTTCACCCATCTAAGCAAGACAGGTATCAGCACTAGACTTAGAGATTTGAATTCTTCAGGGTTATTTTCTCAACTTTATGGCTAAAACTAAGATTCCACAGGTGGGAAAATAAGTATCTGAAGAAAACCCAATATCTTTCTTGACTAGATTTTTCTTTTTCTTTAGTGAGGTGTTCCAAAGGTGAAATTCATATGTAAATAACTACCAATATATAGAATTTTCCATATGTCCCTTAACGCATGCTAAAATGGTAATGTTTTCTTTTTTAAGTTTCCAGTGAGGAGGTGTCTATTGTTTCCACACCGTCAAGAAAAAAATATGAATCAAAACAGCCTCTAAGAAGCATATACAATGATTATTCGCTTTATCAATTTTGTGAACATCTCACTGAGTCCGTCATTTGCCATTTAATTTCAAGCATTTCTGATAGCACCACAGATAGCAGAGAAAAGGAGAAAGCTTCCCATGCAGCATTTAACACAATTATTTCAATTGATTCTCAAGTGTTTGAGAGTAGGTCAATTTTTGTTGGAGAACTTGCTTTAAGTATTTCTGAAATCATTGCTGAAATCCTTTTAAATAGTAACATCATAGAGACTGACATTGCACAGCAAATGTTTTCGTTAAAAAGAAAGTACATTTGCTGCCCAGGAGTAGCTGCTGCTGACTTTGATGATCTCTTTCAGGATCTCTTAATAGGTGTGATTCATGTACTGTCCAAAGAAATAGGGTTAAATCATCACCTGGAAAACAGTGGAAGAAATAGACCATTTTCCATGCTTAGAAGCAACAGTGTGCCCATTTGCAACAAAAAAAATACCATGCAAAGACAGAAAGCTTCCAGAGACTGGAAATTATCTACTCACAAAACTGATCATATCATTCAAAAAAATAAATTAAGTTATCTGGCCCATAAGTTAGATAGTCTGGCTGGTAGCCTAAAACCTCATGAATCCAAAGAAGTAGTCAACAAAGTTTTCAGTATTGTTTTGGATTTATTTTTACCAGATGAACAGCCAGATGAGGCTATGGATGCTGATAAAAAAGCAATATTTTTTTCATCATCAAATGATCGGCAATGTAATAACATACTTGGAAATAACTTAGGGCTCACCCCCAAATCAGTTTTCCTTCTCAATGTTGTGTGTGAGAAACTTATTAGAACACTTTTAGAAAAATGCACAAACTCTGTCTTTCTTGATAATAGCCCTCTTTCTGAAGAGATATCAGCAGAAGAATGTCAACTTTTAAAAATACTTCAAAGTGTACAAGATGAAGAATTTGATTGTTGTAAGAGAACGATGGACTGTGAACAATTTCAAGGGGATTATATGTCAGACGTTTTGGAAAATCTGGCAGAAATGGATCAAGATTTACTGTCATCAGACTCTATTCTTACTGTTCTTTCCCACAGCTTGGTTAAATCATTGATGGATAAATTATGTCACAGTATACAACTGCCCCAAAGTCCACCTTTTGCAAACAAGCATTTGAAATACGGAACGAGAGAAATACAGTCTAGTTTCATAAAAACAAAAAGGCCAGAGTTAACAGAAGTAGGACAAGGTAAAGGTTCTTTAGGACTCACGAGTTATGATGGCAATGCTTTGACAGGACCCCTGAATAATCTCAGTGTAGTTAACTCCAAAATACAAGCACCATTTGGCAAGAAGTATTCAGCAAATTTTGCTAATGTGTCACCTCTTAAAAGACAGGGAACAAAGGATATGGATACAATAGCCATCCATAATAAGCTATATCCAGGAGATATGAATACGGGTGTTTATTCAGCCACATTTTTAGAGGACATAATTTCAGAACTGTTTTTTAACCTCTCTATTTCACTGTGGGGCAAAAATGAAAACATCACTGAAGCCCAGCTCAATGAGATGAATGCATTATTTATCAACAATGTAGTGAATGAGTTTAATAAGGCAAGGGTCACTGTTTTACGGAATTCTGAAGAAAGGCTGTGTTTTCCACCAATCCATAAAGAAACTTTTAGTAGGATTGTTGACTCAGTTTATTATGATGTTTTACAGCAATATAAGTTGAAAATGACCTGTGGTGGTAATCTGGCATGTGAGAGTACTTCAATAGCAGAACAAATAACGAATAGCATATTGTTAGAGATTTTGGACTACCAACTCCCATCTTGCTTCAGGGGAAAGCTCTTACATAATTCATACTGCCCTCTCAATGCTGAAATTATATTACAGAAACTTCAAAACAACCTGAGAGAATTTACTTCCCAAGCTAGGTCTTCAGCGGACTATAGCACCATGTTATCACACTCATTTTTAGAAGATATCATCAGAAGACTTTTATCTCAACTCATTCCTCCACCCAGTAAGGCGTCCTCTTTGGGAAAAAAATATTTCATGAGTTCAGATTTTAATGAAATATCTACCTGTATAATAAATAAGGTTATATCAGCCATTTCAAAACATAAAATTTGGTTCACTATATATGATAATCAATATCTATGTACAGGAAAAAACCTCCAGAAGATGGTGGATTCTGTTTATAGAAATATTATGCAAACATCTGACTCTCTTCTTTCAATACAGAAAAGTATAGTCAGCAGAAGCCCAATTATGGTTGACCAAATAGCCAGTTTTATTATCCAAGAGATTATTGAAGATCATCTTCAACCATTTTTGTGTGGAGAAGGTTTACCTCGTCCAAAGACTCCATCGGATACAATATCGAATACGGTTAAACAGGTTCTCAGTGAAGTCATAGAGTCACACAGACCCCAGACACCATCACCCTCAGGTATTTACCCTAAGACATTTGTAGGGGAAATTGTTGCCAGACTTTTATCAAAAATTTTCAGTCCAAAGCATAACACTGAAATTGAGCTGGAAAACATGACCCAAAAAATAGTAAACTCAGTAAATAACCATTTTGACAAAGCTAAAGTTCACATTCTATATAATGACAAAGAACAGTCTTACCCCTCTGTAGATACAGATATTGTGGATGAACTCGTCACCTCAGTTTATAGAAATGTTTTAAAACAGCATGGATTAGACCCTGAGGTTGATAAAGAGTCTGAAGACAGAGATATTTTTGTGGAAAAAATTACCAACTTAGTTGTAGCAGCTATTTCAGATTACCTTCTTCATCCACTGTTTTCTGGGGATTTGTCATCTTCATATTTTATTTCAACAACTGAGAATATCATTCAAGATGTTCTTAGTAACATCAGTAGGTCTACCAAGCCAAGTCAGAGTTTATCTCCGTATAACACCTTGCTGCCATATACATTTTTAGAAGACATGATCAGAATATTATTATCTAGAATTTTCCCTTCTGCATCTAGCATTGTTGCAAACAGAGAAACTCCAAAAGATAGATCAAAAGTTAATTTCAGTGAAATTGCTTCAAATATAATCAGTGATATTAGGATGAAAATTTCCCAACATGAAATTCGATTTTCAAGAGATGAAGAAACCAAGTTTGTTTATTCAGAAGACAATGTTCAGCATCTTGTGGACTCAGTATTCAAAAATATTTCAAACTCTGAGTCTCAAGAATCAGTTGAGCAAAATATCACAAGCAGTAATGATGTTTTTATTGACAGAATAGCAGGTTTTATCATTAAACATATCTGTCAACAACATCTTCAGCCATTTGTGAACAGAAAGTCATTACCTTCTTCATCATATACATATTTTGGTAATGAGAAAAGGCAGTGGTTTTATGCCAGTGTTTATTCCTCAACTTTTTTGGAAGATGTGATTTCTGGGGTTTTAGGCAAGATATTCCACAGGGTGTTAGGCATTGTACAAACAAAATCAGTAACAGATTCAGAAGATGAACTGTTTGATAAAGCTGAAAAACTCATACAGTTCATAACAGAGGAATTCTCAAAAGCCCAAGTTAGCATTTTAGAGAATGCTGAGGAAAATTTATGTTTGCCTCCAGTGGAGAGAGATGTAGTCAAAAACATTATTGACATGGTGTACAGCAAAGTTGTGCAAGAATATGAAATGGATATGATGCCTGATAAAGATTTTCTAAATGACACAAAGACACTGGCTGCAAGGATAACTAAAACCATCCTAGCCGAAACCTTTGATTTCCAAATTCATCCAAATCTTATAGAAAAGTTTCCATTTGGATCACAATCCAAACTTAGTACTGATATTTTGATAAAGAAAGTTCAATGTGACATTACTAAGTCAAGATTCCAAAGACAGGCTTCAACAATATATACTACTATGTTATCACATACTCATTTGGAAAAAATTGTGTCTCAGCTTATATCTCAGATGAGTCCATTGGCCTCCAGTACAGAACACCCAAATACTTCTCAATCAGACTTAAGTAATACAGTAATAAAACTGATAAATGAAATCATGTCAATAATTTCAAAACATTCAATATGTATTATTAAACATGGGAATGAAAAACATAGTATGATTTCAGAAAAAGATATCCAATCCATGGTTGATTCCATTTATGCTGATCTTTCCTATTCAAATATATACCAGTCTCTTACAAAAGATAAAAAAGATATAAGTAATATACCTGTTTCAAAAATAGCAAGTTTTATAATAAAAGAAATCTTTAACCATCATCTTCAGTTATTTTTATCTGGAGATAAAACTCTCCTTTCAGCCGCAGTTGATCAAACTTACAAACAGAAAGTAGTAGATCCTAAACAAAAAGAGTTGTCTTTAATTGTGAATTCAGCTGTCTTTTTGGAGGAAGTAATTTCTGAACTTTTATGTAAACTTCTTTATGCATTCTCACATAATGTCTTGGCTGCTGAAAATCCAGATACAGTTAAAGACAAAATTACTGGCATTGTTACAACATTAGTAAAATCAATTGTTCTGGAGTTCACCACATCGGAGATTTTAGTTTCAGATAACTTTGATGATGATATGTGTTTTTCAGAAGGATATAAAGAAATGGTTAAAAAAACAGTCAACCTAATTTATGAAAAAATATTAGATGAATATAAATCTCTGATTCAAATATATAGGGCTATACAAAGTGACACAGCTTGTTTTGGAAGAAAAATATATAATTTGCTTTTGGAAGAAATTTATGATTATCAGGTGCAGTCATTAGTTTCAGGAGAATTAGTATCTTCTTCCTACTCTTCCCCTCAAGCTGATAAAATCATCAGAAATGTGCTCAATGTCATCATGAGAGATAGCCATGCCTTGCCATTATGTATTACTGTGCTGTCACATTCTCTTTTAGAAGACATGATTTACAAGCTTCTAGTGCATATCTTCCCTTCAGCTGACACTGAAAGTGAACTACAAGAGGAAGAGGTTTCACCAGATTATGAGTTTGTGGATGCAGCATCAAAATTAACTGATGAAATTATCAAAGAAATTTCTGAACATGAGATCCGTCTTGCTACGGCAGAGGAGAACGCAGAGAGTATGCAATTAGAAGTGACTGAGAATTTGGTTGACTCTATATGTAATAATATTTTGAAAAAATCTGAATTTCAAGCTGAAGTCCAGAAAGATGCAGACAAAAAAGGAGGCTCATTCCTCAGTAAAATAGCTGGTTTCATCATGAAGGAAATCATGGATTATCATCTGAGGCCATTTTTACGTGGTGAAGAATCATCTTCCAATAACTTACCTAATTATGACCATGTCTCTGTACATACTAAACCTGGTAAAGAAAAGAGACAGCCTTCTCTATATTCAGCTACATTTTTGGAAGATGTAATTGTTGACCTTGTTCACAAGTTTTATTCTCTTCCAAGTATTACTGAAGATTCTAAGAAAAAAGAAACACCAGAGCCAGACATTGTGAGCTTGGCTATAAAATTTGCAAACTCTCTGATAGGAGAATTTAGGAAAAGTGAAATTAAAGTTCTACCAAATGCTGAAGAAATTTTTTCTTTTCCACCAATTGATAAAGAGATAGTTGATAAGATATCCAATTTTGTGTATGGTCAGTTTATAGGAAAGTACGGATCTAATGCTATTCAGAAGGATGATAAAAACAACATTGTTACAGAAATGATTGCTGCTTCAGCCCAGAAGGCCATCTCTGCTTTCAAGATTCAACCACTTTTTTCAGGAGACTGGTCTTCCACCTTCTATTCATTTCTAAATCCAGATAACATCACCCAAAGGGTTAAACACCTTCCACAAAAAACCTCTACACAGATAAACAGATGCTTAAAAGGGAACCAACTTACTTTACCAGAACAATCATATAAACACACATCTCTAACCTCAGACCAGAAAAATGTGTTGGATACTTTGGAAATAGATAGAGGTGCAATGAGTAAAAAGAAAAGTTTCAAAACTAAGGAGACATCAATGAAAAAAGGTGACATCCAAGATCCAACAGTTACCTCTGTAACTAGAATTATGAAAAGCAACATAGTTAACCTGTTATCAGAGTCAGCTGCAGATGTGGCAAATAAAAAGAAAGAGAATGAAAATAAAATGGGAATTCCAATTCAAAAATATAATGTATCAGAAGTTACTTCTCCAACTACTAGTGTGAAAAGTAAAGATAAACAGGAGCTGTATTTGAAGGGAACACTTAAAAATAATGAAATTGAGAAGAAAAGCATATCACCTTCAAATAAGGAGGGGCAAGGTAAGGAGGTACACACACAATTTCTAGTAGCTACTGATGGTACAGAATGTGAAAAGGAAATACTTGGACCAGATTTTGCAATAGACATTGAGAAGAAGATTGACAAAACAAGAGAAAATTCATTAAAAAAAGAAGACAAGCCCTTTCAGTTATCTTCTTTGACAACCAAAGCAAGAAATACAAAGACCACAATAGAGAAAACAGTTGCCCAAAAGCCAAACGATGAGGAAAGGAAAGACTCTCCAGCTCAAATAGATATAAAGGAAGGACAGTGCTCAGATTATGAATGTGTTCAAAATGTCATTGAAAATATTTATGATAATATCTTAGGAATATATCATTCTCAAGAATTAGCAGATTATTCAAAACGACAAAGTCTGCCAAGTTATATATCATTGCCTCTAGTTCAAGAGGTTGGCAAGGATTTTGCACAGTCCATTTCAACAAAGGATTTATACCTGTCAATTAACAAAAATCTCCCTGTCAAAGAGAAAAAAGAAGAAAAAGAGAAAGCAAGAGAAATAGAAAAAGAGAGGGAGAAAGAGAAAGAGAGAGGGGAAAAAAGAGAAAAAGAGAAAGTAAAAGTTAAGGATATTAAAAAGGAGCCTAGTAAATCAGACAGTCCTCAGTACCCACCAAAAAGTGAACCTGGAATTTTTCCTGCTAAATTTTTAGAAGATGTTATCACCGAAATGGTTAACAAATTGGTCTTTTCTTCCTCACCAGAAACACAAACATATGATAGATGTCAAAATGTAAGTGATGATGAAAATCAAGCTGAACTCTATGACACAGCTATGAGACTTATTGATTCACTGTTGAAGGAGTTTTCAGATGCTCAAATTAAGGTATTTAGGCCAGATAAGGAAAGTCAGTCTTTTCTACCTGTAGATAAAGTGTCATCAGTTCCTAAAGAACCTCCCAGGCATAAAGAATCAAATATAGATAAAGTACCATCCAATGTCAAGGAAATAACTGTGGATAATATGCATAAAATGACTGAAAAACCCTCTTCAAATAAGATACTTTTCCTAGATAAAATATCAATTGATAAAACATTGGTCAACAAAGTTGTTCACTCCTCTGTGTGCAATATTTTGAAGGAATATAAATCTCAAGACTCCATTTGTAAGAATATAAAGAGTAATGGGGGAAATTTAGCAAGACGACTAACTAGTGCAGTGATAAGTGAAATTTTTCAATATAAGCTAAATTTGATATCGTGTGATGAGTTTCCACCTTCATCATGTTTGCCTCTGGAAACTAAGGATGTTGTTAAAAAGGTCCAAAAGGTGGCTCGAACAGCCAGCAAAGAATGTCAAACATCATCGCCATATACCATCATGCTGCCTCATGAATTCTTAGAGAATGTGATTTACACTCTTTCATCTAAAATTTTCTCAACAGTATCCAACACTGAAGCAGAAACATCTGAGGGCAACTGGTTCACAGAACTAGATTTCCTGCAAATGAAGTTATTAAGTACAGTTACAACAGAGATCTCCAAAAATGAAGATATGATTATACAGTATGTGGAATCCTTACATCCCAATGATGATGAAATTATTCAATTAGTGGCTCAATCGCTCTACAATAATCTCTTGTCACAGTTTGGATCACAAGAGATTATACAAAATTGCGCAGCCAGTGGATGTAGAATTCTTTCAGAAACCATGGTTGACTTAATTCTACAAGAAGTGACTGGTAATCAGTTGCAGAACTACTTTTCTGGAGAGCTAACTCCATATCAGTGTGCAGAAGTTGACAATGTTGTTGAAAATATTCTTAAAGATGTTATCCAAACTGCTGATGTTCCCCAGCCTCAACCGTCACATGCTCGTATACTGCCTTATAACATAATAGAAGAAATTGCTGTGAAATTTTTATCGAAGCTTTTATCTATGTTTCCAAAAGTAGATAATGAAAGACCCAAATCCCTAGAAACTGAAATTCAAAAAATTATCTCAAAAATATTAAATTCAATACAAGAATTTATCTCCAAAAGTAAGATTAAAGTTGTATCACCAGCGAAGGAATTGCCTACTGTACCTTTAGCTGACAATGAAACTGTTGAAAAAGTAGTTAATTCTGTTTATACCAGTATTTTAAAGCACTCTGGCTCACACATTTCTATATTTAAAGATTTAATGGGTAAAAGTAATGTCCTCTCTGATATAATAGGTTTTTTATTGGTGAAAGAAATTTCCAATTCTAAATTTCAACCTCAAGTAGAGGAAGAATTATCAAGTTCAGAATTAGCTCTGGAAGCTATCAAAATTATGGAAAAAGTGGCCAAAATGGTTAATGAATTTAAGTCCCAGGAAAAGTCTTCATCCAAAAAAGGTTCTGTGTTAGATGCCACGTTTTTAGAGGAAGCATTGGCTTTGTTCTTGGCTAAAATAGTAAGGTTGCCAAGTGCCTCAAGCAAACATGCAAAAAACTTATCAAAGCCTGAGTTAAATAAAATTGCATCTCAACTGACAAAATCTGTGACGGCTGAAATTTCTAAGAGTAATATTAATCTTGTTGCTGCTGATTCTGAAGAACACTTTTTAAATCCAGAAAGTATAGAAATGATTTCTCAGGTTATTGATTCTATTTATAGTAATGTACTACAACAACCTAGAACCCATAAAGATCTTTATTATGATATAAAAAGTACAAATGGAGTTTTCCCTAAAAAAGTGGCCAGTTTAATTATTAATGAAGTTTCAAATTTTCCCTTAGATACCGTTAGTCCAAAGAATTCAAATGCTGGTCTCTTAGGAGATCTAGACATTAACAGAATTGTTCGAAAGGCACAAGAGCATGCTAAAGTGATCCCTGACTTAGATAAAGAAGAGTCAAATAAAGATTCAATTGTAGAGGACTCTACAATTAAAATAGTTCTACATGTTGGGAATAAACCACTCAAAATAGATCCAAACATTATCTCAGAACATTTAGCAGTAATTTCTGTAAAAACTCAACCTCTTGAGAAACTTAAGGTGGAATGTTTTAAAAACACTGGACATAACATAGCAGAACTGAGAAGAGCATCAATAAGTAGAAGTTATTCCTCAGACACATCTACTGTAGGACAATTAAAAAGAGAAAGACGTACCTCATTGAATAAGACGGGACGACTCGATGTAAAACCCTTTGAGGTAAGTGAAAAAGCAATAGAAAAAAAAAAAGTGAGCCATGGTTGTTCTGTGATTCCCTTCCTCAAATAGGTATATGGGAATGTATTTTTTGTTGTTGTTGTTATTGCCTAGCCCAATAGGAAAATTGGTTGCACAAGTTCATTCGTATAGTTATATGACTTACTGGGACTTGCCATATCAGCTCTGTGGCTCACTCTAAAGGTCTCAGGCTAGTTTTCCTAAGACAATGAGTTTAAACTGGCTTTAAAAAAATAATGGGAATATAGGGACATACCCTTAACAGTAATATCAGGCTGCCTGAAATTATAATGATAAAAACTATCTAAAATAGATTTCTCAAACCTAAGGCTCTACGGGAGTAATACTACTCTTTTTACTTTTAACAACATTCATCAACACATATCAGACTACTCTGATTACTACTGCTCTATAAACTCTTAGGTTATACTTGTTTCTTATTATTTCACTTTAATTATATTAGCCTTCCTCAAGTTCTTCTATACTCTCAAGAAGTGGCAAGTTTCTTTCTTCTTCTATCCTTGTTCTAGATTTAGCTGCTTTAATGCTGCCATATTTATGAACCTGTTTCCTCATGCTTTAGTCCCTAGTTCTGCCCTGCAGCTCCATACTTAGGCCCCAAATATATTAAACTAATTGAGACTTTAAAATGACAAATTGATGTCCTTGTTACAAGGAAACTATACCACTGAGGACAAAGGGTGGTCTAGCCAATAGTTACACTGATCTACTACACATTTTGATTTTTATCAGAGCCTTTTCTACTCATGGTATTCACTCATAAGAGGACTGAGTGTGCTTAGGGGTACAGTCTGTGGCCTGGACAATGAGCAAAGTTTTATAGAACCATTCTTGCTGGAGCATAAACTTGAAGTAAATTTTCTCCAGCACTATCCTGCAACCCATTGAACTAGGTCTCAGGGCTGTTAAATATGTTAATTGGCACTTTGTGTTTTCATACTCAAATACTGAGATTATTATGGGCTAACATACTAATTTAATCTTCTTTTCCCTAAATTTTTTGAACCAGATGACAGTCCTTTCAAACTCTAAAATTTATCCTGCCACATGGATTCTCATTGTTTGCATTAGCATATTATTTGGTAGTCTTCATTCATACATAAGTAACCCCTTAGGAGTAAAATTTGTTGAACAGACTATAGAATAACAGTCAAAAACAGTTTTTAATTATCTAGAATTTTCTGTCACAAATCTTACTCGTATTTACCAGTTCTCTTTCATTAAGTCATTTATAGACCACAGGAAAGCAGGATGGGAATATTTAAACCAAAATAATTTCTGCTGTCCTCTTAAGGGGAAGAAAATCCATCCTCAAAATAAAACACAAAGAAGCAGACCTAGACAACTCTGATACGACACACGATTTGTACCAATCTGAGTATCAATCTCCTGCATAGGGACAAGAGAAGAAACCAAAGAACAGTAGATTAGATCAGCGAATCTAGACACTTGTTGGCCTCACCCAAGGGCTTTGTTTTCTGTTTTGAGATACCATAAATTCCCAACACACTAGGCATATACATATGAAAACCATATATAGTCACAAATTCCAAAGCCATATAGAAAGATTTTGGATTTTGTAAACCACTGGTCCCCTCCACTAACACAGAAAATCAAAACTGATTGGTTTTAAATTCTTAAGGAAGCTGTTTCTATATTTTGTTTCCACAGAAGATATTCTTTTAGGACACCAATATCTGAAAAACTGGCTTAAAGTGTTACACAGGGATGTTGAGGTCTAGAATTATTAACTCAAAACAATTTGGAGGTTCTGTGGCATCATCAAAGGCTACTGAAATGCGGAAGTTCTATTATTTAATTGTAACTGTCTTTTATCTGTCTTAAGACATTGAAAATGGAAAGTGAGATTTGACTAGGGAGGTGAGAAAAAAATGAAGATTTATATTTTCAAGATTCTTTTGGAAAATATATCCAAAGGATCAGGGGTGGAATGATAGGGATTAAAGAGTCAAAGACCTTCACAATCTTGGTTATTCATCATTTTTAAAAGTCAAGATCAGATAATACCTTGCTTTCTTGTTGAAAATATGTACATTTCAATTTCTCTATGATAACCCATCTATAATTTTAGAAAAATATATTATCATGTCTACTTCTGTCACAAACTTTCAAACCAAAAAACAAAGAAGTAAATATGATGCAACAAAATATAAAGTTTAACCAAAAAAAGAAGAAAAAGAACCTATTTTAGTCCTTCCTTTAAACTCTGAAGTAAATTATGGTAGATTAATAAAATAACCTCTGAAGGTAAAAGAAATGATAGATACCAACAAATATTTCTTACAATTTTCATGTTTCTTTTTTAAAATATTGCTAATGTAAGCATGGCATCTTAAGATAATACTACTTTAACAATGAAACTAGAAATCATACTAAAATAGCTGTATTATAATAAGAATCATAGGAAAAGTGATTGAGGCATTTGTTTTTGATATTCATTATACCTTGAATTCCAGGCTGTTTGCAGAAATTCATTTCAGAATATAAGGAAACCTGATATCACCAAGGTGGAGCTTTTAAAAGATGTTCAGAACAAAAAAGAACTTATCCTTCGGTTAGTAGCTCATGATATTGATCAAGAAGTTTCAGAAAGTACCATAGAAGAGGAACTAATGTCTGATGAAGTTGTTTTAAGAGAGATTGTACAAGAAGAACACTTAGGAGAAAAAGTTGAAGATCAAGTGAAAGAAGCCACAAAGCCAGTAGAAACCAAAGTTGTTTCTCCCAAGCCAACACGAAGCACAAGTAGCCTGAAAAAGAATTTTTCACTAAGCAAATGTTGTCAGCCCACATCCAATGCAAATGTTGAAAATACTGAAGCAACCTCAAATCATGTAATAGAACCGAAGGAGGGACAAGTTAAAAGAACTCTTGCTAAACTTGACGTGGCCACCTGCTCAAGAACCTTGACTGAAACAGATTCTATTTGGGAGGAAAAGCCACAGAGTAAGGTGAGTGAGAAATATGACTGTCAATAACCAGATATCTATGGAAAGAGTAGAGATCTTCAGAAATTCTGTCCAAGAATGTACCTTAATTGGGCAGAAAAAAATACTAAAATGGTTCCAGATAGTCTCTTCCTTAGTCTGGCAACATTTACAGTATGAGAGAAATAACTAACAGATGAAGCCATAAAACACAATTGAGGGAAAGCAGGTAATGGAAAGAGACATATATTAGCTAGAAGTCCAGGGATAACAGAAAATGGAAGCTATTTAAGAGAAATGCAAGCTAATTATTTACATCCATCTTTTAATAGATTCCAGCCCTTTTGTATTTTGGCTGACAAATACCTTTTGAGCAGGTAGGGTGGGACCAGAAAATAGGCCAAGGTAGGAAGAGGTAAAAAAGAATCCACACGAATTCAGATTGTCTGAGTTTGAATCTTGACTCTCACTTTAATAGATATATATCTTTTGGGCAGTTACATAGCCAACTTTTTTCTTACAAGTTAGCCAACTTTCCCAAAGTTAAGTTAATCAAAATATTTTAAATATCACCCTTGCAACCAGCCCATAAACTCCACTCTCGTCATGGGGAACAGCTCTTGTCCCTAATACCATACCCCTCACATAACATAATGGTCTAGACTTCAGTGACCCTTTGGGTGTTTCCTGTCCAAAAATCCATACCAAAACATGTCTTGGAAAAGTGTATATGATACAGGATTTCCTGGTGAGACAATTCTATTGATTATCCATTTGACATTATTCCTAGGTTAACACAAAAGCTGAGATGAGCCAGAGAAAAAGAACAGAGATACAACTCTTCAGTTCAGAAGTTTCCCAGGTAAATCATCTTAACACATACTCTGACCTATTTGTTGGGAATCTATGTGTGATTACATGACCAAATGCAGTCTGCAGAATAGTTTTCTTGAGCCTCATAGTCAGAAATCCTGGCTTCATAGATAACTAAAGAATTGTTATAACAATACCAAAAGTCAAAATGGATTTCATATAATGGATTATTGTTCATATACAATAATCCCAATAATAGTAGTCTGTTTTTTCAAGATTCTAATAGACATAACAAGGTATTTTTACAAAAGTTATAGCCATAAAATCACACATGACTTCCCAACAAACAGATCAGAGTACAGTTAAGATGACTGACTTGACAAGCTTCTGAACTGACCAGAATTATATATATCTCTGTTTTTTTTCTTTTTGAACTAAGTTTTCATTGAAATATTTGTAAAGTACAGAAATGGAAAACTATATTCTTCAAAGTTTGTGCTAGGTTAATCTTTAATGTTTATTCAGACTTCAATATTATAATATAGATCATCTTTACTAGCCATTTCCAAAGAATTATTGGAAAGAGACATTTTAATTAGAATTACAGTGTTCATCCATTTTTAATGTAATCTCTGAAACTTTTTCTAATAATAGTGTAGATTAGAGGGCAGAATATGCCAAGTATATGAGAAAGTGCATATCAAACACTACTTTATGTAACATATGGTTTGCACTTTTCCAGAAAGAAGAAAGAAACCATATTTCTGAGCCGACACATTACTTCATACACAGAATTATGAGTTCATCTTCATACAACCAAGAAGACCTGATTTCATCTGCTGGGTACATGAGATTAAAGCAATATAAAAATAGAAATATGAGATGAAAGTAATGCTTATGGGAAGAATGAGGTCTCTGGTAAAACTACGATTGGGGAAGTATTCAGCCCTAGACCTTCCCTCACTCCTTATCCTTTTCTCCCTTGGCTCCCTACTGTGGACTTTCCCTAAACCCTCTCCTTTCTATCTGATTCCCTATTTCTAGTTACCTGGCCTCTATGTTCTTCCTAGTATAGCAGTGTCTTAGATGAATAATTTGCTAGTGTGTTTTGATTTTGTTTTTTGTTTTTCTTACCTGGAAGATAGAGCAGATTCTATTGTGACCCAGTGCCTTTCAGCCCAAAGGGTTCCTGCTCAACTCTCTTTAAGTAACAAAATGTTCCAGTGTGTATAATTGCCTCTAAGAAGAATCCAAATAAGAGAGGGAGCAGTGTAAGCCAAAGCATTCAGGGATGAATTCTAGAAAGCAATGGAGTTTGATGTGGGCCTGTAAAGATGGACAGCATTTACATGAGGAGAAGGCAACCCAAGTTCGGATGACTATAGGAGGAAAGTCTGAACTATATGGCATTTATAGAGGACAGAGAAAAAGTACACTGTAGACTTGAAATCTAATTAATAACTATATCTAAAACAATAACTATCTAAAACAGTTAGAACTTGTCTAAAATTATTCTTAAGTTTATAAGAATATTCATAACCTAGAAGAGGTAGCATTTCTATTGTGGGAGAAGCAATAGGTATAAATAGGAGAAAAATCTACCTGGTTATAATTTTTTCCCACTCAACATGATGGAATTGTTTCTTTTTGACACTGACACTATTTTGGGACATATTTTCCTGGCCAATCATTGCCTCTTTTTTCCTGTGTAATGATTATATTAACATACAAAATTAGTAATGCAGGTACCTCTCTATTGTTTATATCAGTGGAGACAGAGGACACAGATAATACCAAATAAAAGACAATTTAGAGCAAGATAGCAGACCAAGAAACTGCACACCCTTATTTTCTTGTAGGAACAAAAAATAAACAACTACAGACTGCTAAAACAACTTTATAGGAGCTCTGGAAACCAGTCAAATAACTGCAGCAACCAAGGGAATGCCCAATCAAAGAAAAGCCACATTCAAAGTGGCAAGAAATTCCACACACTTTTACTTGTTTTTGCCCAACCCCCTTCTGCAACATGATGTGGCACAGTTGGGAAGAAATGGCGCAATTCTCAGTTTTCTCTCTTGAGGTGGAAAGAGCAGATTGGAACTTGTTTGTAGTGTTTGGGCCTATCTGTGGGCTGCCTGAGAGAATGTTTTCTGTCTCACCTGAATAGGAGCTCAAATTGGGAATGCTGGCATTGTTTGGGTATAAGCCTAGAAGCCACTGAAGTCAGTAGATGGATGCCATGGTGCATGAAAATCACAAGGGACTGCAGATGCACAAACACCTGAGGGAAAGAGATTACAGGCAGGGGGAAACAATAGAATAGCTAAGGCTCTTAGAAGAAACATGATGAGACCCTTAGGAAATAAAACATTGAAAAGCAGGTCAGGAAAATGGAAGAAGGAAAAAAAAAGTACATACATAGGCCCAGAAGGACATATACCCAGAACAAAAGTAAGAGTTGAAGGCTTTACCTCAGACTGTTCCCAAGGTTCAGAGTCCTACTAATTAGTGAAGGGCTTCTACAACAATCTCCAAAAACTGGAAGAGGTAGCTATTTCTTTAAATGCTCAAATTTCGACATAAGATCACAATGTATATTAATGAAAATAGGGCACATTTTAAGAAACCAAATAAATTCCCAGAAAATGTCCATGGAGAAGCACACGAATTAGACATACATGACAAAGATTTTAAAATATCTGTCTTAAATATGTTCAAAAGCTACAGAAAAACACAAAGAACTAAAGGAAATCAGGGCAAAAGTATATGAATAAAATACATATAAATGAAAACAAAGAGATAGAAACTAAAAAGGAACCAGACAGAAATAACAGAAATTCTGGAGCTCAAAAATTCACTAGATGATTCAAGAGCAGACTCAATCAAGTTGAAGAAAGAATCAGTGAACTTGAACACAAGTCATTTGAAATTATTGAGTCTGAGCAGCAAAAAGAAAAGACTGAACAAAGAGTGAACAGATTCTGTGGCACTTAATGGATACCTTCAAGCAGTGATATATACATATGTAAGTATATATATATATATACACACACACACACACACACACACACACCATGGCGAGTTTCAGAGAAGAGAGAGAGAAAGGGGCAGGGAGATTATTTGAGGAAATAATGGCTAAAACCTCCTCAAATTTGAAAAAGCATGAATATACAAATACAATAAGTTCAGTGAATTCTAAGTAGCGTAAGCACTCAGAGACTACCTGAGACATCTTATAATCACAGTCATCAAAAACCAAAGACAAAAAGAGAGTCTTGAAAGTGACAAGACAGAAATGACTTGTACAAGAGATCTCCATAAAGTTATCAGTAAAATTTTCAGAAGAAATCTTGCAGGATGGAAGGCAGTAGATTATATATTTAAAGGGCTAAAAGAAAGAAAACTATCAAGTGAGAACACTATAACCAGCAAAAAATACCCTTCAAAAATGAGAAAGAAATCAGAATGTTCTAAGACAAAAACTAAAACAAAAAGCTGAGAAAGTTCATTACCATTAGACATGACTGCAAGAAACACGAAAAGAAGTTCTTCAAATTGAAAGTAAAAGATGCTAGACAGTAACTCAAAACCATATGAAAATATAAAACTCTCTAGTAAAGGTAAACACGGGGACAAATATAAAAACCAGTATTATAATAATTTCAGTTCATAATTCCACTTTTATTTTCTACAAGATTTAAAAAACACATAAAAATAATTATAAATTTATGCTGATGGGCATGGAATATATAAAGCCATAATTTGGGACAGTAATAACAAAGGGATGGGGGTTGATCTATAAAGGAGTAGAGTCTTTGTATGAAGTTGAGGTTAAATTGGTATCAATTTAAGATAGACTGTCATAACTTTAGAACATTATATGGAATCTGTGGTAACAAAGAAAATATAGAATATAAATGAAAGGAAATAAAAAGGTAATCAAAATGCATCTCTGCAAAACCTCAACTGACACAAAGGAAGGCAGTAGTGGAGGAAATGAAGGATTACATACCTCAATATAATGAAGGCCATATACGACAAACCTACAGCTAACATCATACTCAGTGGTGAAAAGCTGAAAACATTTCCTCTAAGATCAGAAGCAAGACAAGGATGTCCAGTCTTGCACTCTTATTCAACATAGTTTTGGAAGTCCTAGCTATGACAATCAGAAAAAAAAAAGAAATAAAAGGAATTCAAATTGGAAAAGAAGAAGTTAAACTGTCACTGTTTGCAGATGACATGATATTATACATAGAAAATCCTAAAGACACTACCAGAAAACTACTAGAGCTCGTCAATGAATTTAGTAAAGCTGCAGGTTACAAAATTAATACACAGAAATATCTTGCATTTCTATACACTAATAATGAAAGATCAGAATAAGAAATTAAGGAAACAATTCCGTTTACCATTGCAGCAAAAAGAATAAAATACCTAGGAATAAACCTACCTAAGGAGACAAAAGACCTGTACTCCAAAAACTATACAACACTGATGAAAGAAATCAAAGATGACACAAACAGAAGATATACCAGGTTCTTGGATTGGAAGAATCAATATTCTCAAAATGACTATACTACCTAAGGCAATCTACAGATTCAATGCAATCCCTATCAAATTACCAATGGATGGGCTTCCCTGGTGGCACAGTGGTTGAGAGTCCACCTGCCGATGCAGGGGACGAGTTCGTGCCCCGGTCCGGGAGGGTCCCACATGCCGCAGAGCGGCTGGGCCCATGAGCCATGGCTGCTGAGCCTGTGCGTCCAGAGCCTGTGCTCTGCAATGGGAGAGGCCACAACAGTGAGAGGCCCGCGTACCGCAAAAAAAAAAAAAAAAAAATTACCAATGGCATTTTTCACAGAACTAGAACAAAAAAATCTGGAGACACAAAAGACCCCAGATAACCAAAGCAACTTGAGAGAGTAAAAGAGAGCTGGAGGAATCATGCTCCCTCACTTCAGACTATATTACAAAGCTACAGTAATCAAGACAGTATGATACTGGCACAAAAAAATATAGATGAATGGAACAGGATAGAAAGCCCAGAGGTAAACCCACACACCTGTGGTCACCTAATCTATGACAAAAGAAACAAGAATATACCATGGTGAAAAGACAGCCTCTTCAATAAGTCATGCTGGGTAAACTGGACAGCTACATGTAAAAAAAAAAAAAGAAATTAGAACACTCTTTTACACCATACCCAAAAATAAACTGAAAATGGATTAAAGACCTAAATGTGAGACTGGACACTATAAAACTCTTAGAGGAAAACATAGGCAGAACACTCTCTGACATAAATTGCAGCAATATCTTTTTCAATCCATCTCCCAGAGTAATGGAAATAAAAACAAAAGTAGGGCTTCCCTGGTGGTGCAGTGGTTGAGAGTCCGCCTGCCGATGCAGGGGACACGGGTTCATGCCCTGGTCCGGGAAGATCCCACCTGCCGCAGAGTGGCTGGGCCCGTGAGCCATGGCCACTGAGCCTGCGTATCCGGAGCCTGTGCTCCACAACGGGAGAGGCCACAACAGTGAGAGACCCACATATCACCAAAAAAAAAAAAAGTAAACAAATGGAACCTAATTAAAAGCTTTTGCACAGCAAAGTAAATCATAAACAAAATGAAAAGGAAACGCACAGAATGGGAGAAAATATTTCCAAATGATGTGACAGACAAGTGATTAGTCTCCAAAATTTACAAACAGCTCATGGGACTTACTATCATAAAAATAACCCAATCAAAAAATGGGCAGATGACCTAAATAGACATTTCTCCAAAGAAGACATACAGATGGGCAAGAGGCACATGAAAAGATATTCAACATTGCTAATTAGAGATGTGCAAATCAAAACTACAAGGAGATATCACCTCACACCAGTCAAAATATCTATCATCAAAAAAATCCACAAACAATAAATGCTGGAGAGAGTGTGAAGAGAAGGGAACCCTCCTGCACTGTTGGTGGAAATGTAAATTGGTACAGCCACTGTGGAGAACAGTATGGAGGATCCTTAAGAAAATAAAGCTACCATATGATCCTGCAATCTCACTCCGGGGCATATATCTGGAGAAAAACATGGTCCGAAAGGATACATGCACCCCAATATTCACTGCATCACTGTTTACAATAGCTAAGACATGGAAGCAACTTAAAAGTCCATCGACAGAGGAATGGATAAAGAAGATGTGGTACATATATACAATGGAATATTAGCCATAAAAAGGAACAAAATAGTGCCATTTGCAGAGACATGGAAGGACGTAGAGATGGTCATACAGATTGACGTAAGTCAGAAAGAGAAAAACAAATATCATATAATATCACTTATATGTGGAATCTAGAAAAATGTACAGATGAACTTACTGGCAAAGCAGAAATAGAGTCACATAAGTAGAGAACAAACTTATGGTTACCAAGGGGAGAAGGGTAGGGTGGGATGAATTAGGAGATTGGGATTGACATATATACACTACTATGTGTAAAACAGGTAACTATTGAGAACGTACTGCTTAGCACAGGGAACTCTATTCAATGATCTGTGGTGACCTAAATGGGAAGGAAATCTAAAAAGAGTGGTTATATGCATACGTATAACTGACTCACTTTGCTGTACAGCAGAAGCTAACAAAACATTGTAAAGCAACTATACTCCAATAAAAAAGAAAAAAGATCTTATAATAACAACCTAACATTACATCTTAAATACCTACCTAGAAAAAGAAAAATAAGCTAAACTCAAAACTATTAGAAGGAAAGAAATAATAAAGATTAGAGATAGACAAAATAAGAGAATACAAAAATAAAATCAGTGAAACCAAGAGTTGGTTCTTCAAAACATTGATAAAATGGACAAAATTTAGCTACATTGCCTAAGGAAAAAAAAGAGAAGACTCAAATAGCTAAAATCATAAGTGAAAGAAGAGACATTATAACTGATTTTACAGAAATAAAAAGAATTATAAGAGTACTATGATTTTACAGAAATAAAAAGAAGTATAAGAGTACTATTAACAATTGTATGCCAACAAATTGGATAATCTAAATGAAATAGACAAATTCCTAAAAACATGACCTACCAAGATTGATTCATGAAAAAATGGAAAAATCTGAAGAAACCTATAACTAGTAAAGAAATTGAATCAGTAATTAAGAAGCTCCTAACAAAGAAAAACTCAGGACCAGATGATTTCACTGGTGGATTGTAGCAAACATTTAAAGGAGAATTAAAACCAATCCTCCTCAAACTATTGATGTAAAGTAAACTTCCACCAAAGAAAACAAGAACAAACCTCTTCAAACTATTGATACAAAAATCTTCAACAAAATACTAGTAAACAGAATTCAATAGCAGATTAAAATGATTATACACTATGACTAAGGTTGATTTATCCCAGGAATACAAGGGAAGTTCAACATATGAGAATCAGTCAGTGTAACACAAGACATTAACAGGATGAAGGAAAAAGAAACACATTCTTATCTAAACTAATGCAGGAAAAACCATTTAACAAAATTCAACACCTTTTCATGATAATGGCACTTAATAAACTAGAAATAAGAGCAAATTACATTGAAATAATAAAAGCCATATATGGAAAAACTACAACTAACATTATTGTACTCAGGGTGAAATTCTGAAAGATTTTCCTCTAAGCTCAGGAAAAAGACAAGGGTGCCCATTCTTATCACTTCTGTTGAGTATATTACCAGAAGTCCTAGCCAGAGCAATTAGGCAAGAAATAAGAGGCATCTAAATTGGATGAAAAGTAAAGTGAGCTCTGTTCACAGATGGCATTATCTTATATGTAGAAAACCCTAAAGATTCTATACAAAAAAGAAAGAAAACTCTTAGAACAAATAAATGAATTCATCAAAGTTGCTGGATATAGAATCAACACAGAAGAAGAAAATTGCATTTCTAAACACTTAACAATGAACAATCCAAAAACGAAGAAAAATTCAATCCGCACTAGTATCAAACAGAATATTTAGGAATGGACTTACCAAGCGGCAAAAGATTTGTACACTGAAAACTACAAAACATACCTAAAGGAAATTAAAGGAGACACAGATTAATGGAAATAGGCCGTTAAGATTTCAATATTACCCAAAGGATTCTACAGATTAAATGAATCCTTATAAAAATACTTAATGACCTTTTTCTGCAGGAAAAGAAAAAATTCATTCTAGAATTTATATAGTTTCTCAAAGGACTCCAAACATCCAAAACAATCTTGAAAATGAAGAACATACTTGGACTTCCTGATTTCAAAACTTACCACAGAGCTATGGTAATCAAAACAGTGTGGTGCTGACATGAAGACAGATATGTAGACCAATGGAATAGAATAAAGAGCCCAGAAACAAATCCTTAATATATGGTCAAATAATTTTTGATAAGCATGCCAAGACCATCCAATGGAGAAAAAAAAGTCTTTTCAACAAACAGTGTTGGGAAAACTAGATAACCACACACAAACAAAAATGAAGTTAGACCCTTACCTTATATTGTGTATAAAAACTAATTCAAAATGGATCAAAAACCTACATAAAACTACAGAACTCTTATAAGAAAATATTGGGGGAAAGCCCCATGACACTGGATTTGACAATAGTTTCTTGGATATGATACTAAAAGCACAAGCAGTAAAAGAAAAATTAGATAAGTTTGACTTAACCAAATTTTAAAACTTTTGTGCTTCAAAGGACAGAGTGAAAAGTCAGCACATAGAATGGGAGAAAATATTTGCAAGTCATATGTCTGATAAGGGATTACTATCCAGAATATATAAAGAACTCCTATAACTCAACAACAGCAAAAAACCAAACAACCTGATTAAAAATTGGGCAAGGTACTTGAATAGATACTTCTACAAAGAGGATGTACAAATGGGCAATAAGCACACGAAAAGATCCTCAACGTCACTAATCATCAGGGAAATGCAAGTCAAAACCATGAGATGCTATTGCACACCCATTAGGATAGCTATTATCAAAAAAAATTTCAGAAAATAACACGTTGGCAAGAATGTAAAGAAACTGGAACCCTTGTACAGTGATGCTGGGAATTTAAAATGGTGCAGTCACTATGGAAAACAGTGTGAGAGTTTCTCTAAAAAGTTAAATATATAGAGTAACCATATGATCCAGCAATTCTACTTCTCGGTATATACCCCAAAGAATTGAAAACGGGGACTCAAGCAGATATTTTTACACTCATATTCATAGCATCATTATTCACAATAGCCAAATCATGGAAGCAGCACTAAGAGTACATTGATGGATGAATGGAAAAACAAAATATGGTACATACATTCAGTAGAATATTATTCAGTTTTAGAAAGGAAGGACATCCTGACACATGCTATATGTCACCTTGAAGACATTATGCTAAGTGAATAAGTCAGTCTCAAAATGACAAATATTATATGATTCCACTTATATGAGATACCTAAGTAGTCAAATCACAGAGGCAAAAGGTAGAAGATTGGTTCCAGGAGATGGAGAGAGAGGAATATGTGGTGTTAGTATTTAGGAGTACAGAGTTTCAATTGGGGAAAATGAAAAAGTTCTATAGACGAATGGTGGTGATGGTTGCACAATAATGTGAATGTACTCAAGCAAAGAACTTGTACACTGAAAAATGGTTAAGATGGTAAATTTTGTGTTATGTGTATTTAACCAAAATTTTAAAAGTTGGGAAAAAAGAGTCAGTTTATAAAGAATTTGCATTCAATTTGGAAACTCAGTGATACACTCTTCCAGGTTTATTTCCATATGAAGAATGACTGACAGATTGTTCTTTTACTTAACCAGTAATTTCTTGATTCATTAAATACACAAAAAAATTAAATATTTTTTTTCTTTTGTTTTAGTGAGACTGAAGATTGTATGGCAGATAAAAGTACAAAAATTACGGAAGGTTGGAGTTTTGTATTTCTTGATTTAAAGTAGGAAGTATTCAAAAGGACACTCTACTGCTTTGATCAGTGTTTTTAGTTATCAAACCTGAAATTGATACTTTTTTTTTTCCTATGAGCTTATCTACTTTTAGAAATGATCCAATACTACATCACACATGTGTTAAAATAAGTCAGCTAGTTTGTCTTATTAATGATTTTGGTCAAGAATATGGTATAATATGAATTTATATTTACCATGCTCCTGTGAGAAATATTCACAAAATCAGGGTATATCATGATAGTTTCTAGCTGAATCAGAACCCATGATACTAGGATTTAACAATTTCTTTGAGAAGTTATCCTTCACTTGTGCTTAACCCTATCAAAATGTACCCCAAAAAAGACTTTTAAAGCTAAATTTATTTGCTTACATTTAAATATGGCTAGTATGGACCTCACTTTGTTGTTGTTTTTTAAATCTATAATTGTACTGACTGCTTAGAACATTTGTGTGACGACTGTTTGGCACTCTGTTGAAACCTCAGATGATTAATGTGGTTCTAACAATGGTAGCATGTCCAAGAGGTTGAGTGTCATGTTTACTATAAAGTGGCCTTGAAATTTGAACCACAGGTTTACCCTGGCTATTTCAAACGTACAACTCACTTAGGTTGTTACTTAAGAAACATATTCTCTCAACTTGGAAGTGGAAGTCATTTTTATTAAGATGGGATTCACAGAGTAACAGTAAGCATGCCAGAATTCTATAAATGTACCATAACCAGGGGTCAAAATAATCACTGTATGATTCCTGTATTATGGAATCCTAGGCTGCTAGAGTTAGACAGAAATCACTTACTATAACGCCCCTCATTGTTTACATGAGGAAACTCAAGCTCAAGGTGAGAAAATGTCCAAGATTACTTTGAGTCAGAGGCAGAACACAGTCTAGATCCCAAGGCTCCTGACCCTAAATTCAGTGTTTTGTTTTTTTCCAACTTTGTTGCAATGATCCAGCTTAATTCTTATATCCTTCAGTAATATTGCAGCTGTCCAATTCAATCGTTTATTCATTCATTCATTCAAAGATTTTACTGAGCACCTCCTTTGTGTTCTAAAATCCCATGTGTGAACAAAACTGACAAAGTCCTTGATCTCAAAGAATTTACATTGTAACTTGAGGCAGGGCATCAAAGATAATTCCAAGTATAAGTATTTCCCATTTCATCTGGGACAAAAGCCAAAGAACTTACAGTGGCTTGCAAAACCATACATCATCTGGACATCACTCCAAACCCCTATTACCTCTCTAACCTCCTCCTCTGTTTCTTTCTGGCTCACCCTGCTCAGGCCTCACTGACCTTCTTGCTGTTCCTCAAATATTCCAGGAATTCAGGGTCTTTGCACTTGCTGATCCTCATGTAGTGCTCTTTCCTCTGTATCTACATTGCTCATTCCTCACCTTCAGAACTTTGCTCCAATGTGACCTTCTCAGTGACATCTTCTTTGACCACTTTTTGAAATTGTAACCTCATTCTCAAGATGGCACTGCATATTCCACTTCTTTGCTATTTTTCTCCCTAGCATTTATTACTATATGCCAGACTGTATGTTTTAATTAATTGTTTTTTCACTACCTCCCTCTAGAATATAAGCTCCATGAAGATCACAGCTATATTCCCAAGAGCCTAAAACAGGCATATAGTAGGAGGAGTTAGTAAAATAGGAGAGACTATGGGAATCCAAGGAGGTTACACAAGAATTCTGTTTTGGTTATGTTAAGGTATTAGATATTAGATATTTAAGTTGAGGTGTCACATAAGCAATAGGATATTTCAGTCTGGAGTTCAGTGACAAGCTTAGGGTTGAACACATACATTCCTAATTTTAGTTTATAGTTTTATATAGAATATGGGAGAAAATCTCAAATAAATCTGAGTATGTTAGATCCTGAATTAGCAGGAATTTTTCTGTGACTCTTCATCAAAACAAATTCCTAGTATATCCTGGAAAGTTGATAGCCATCTAACCTGGAAACATAAAAACTGGTGTTTGGAATAATAGTCCTGGTAGTAAACCCAAATGTCCTCAGTCGTTTAAAAGCAAAAGTCAGTTCAGCTATATGTGATATAGAGTCAGACACTTCAGAAATATTATCAACCAACAATGAAATTTTACCAATTTTCTCAGATAAGTCAGATTATCAGCTCTTATCATATTTGAGTTAATTGAGGTTTTACTATTTTTTTCCAGAACCTACATTGACCCAAAGGGTAATTCAGAGAGTAATCACATGTGTGGACTCTTGATGATCACATGTCTATAAAATGCATACTTTTTACGTATATCTCATTGAGTCCTCTTGAGAGGCAGGAAGATAGTCTTATTCACATTCTACATAGGAGGAAACTGGGAGAGAAGTTAGATTAAATTTGCCAATATTCACACAGCTCTAAGTAGTGAAGCCAAGACTCAAACTCGGGTTTTCTGACTCCCTATCACGTTAGCTGGGGTCTTTATGAAACTTATCTCATACCTCCTTGGGTTGAATTCTTCTACTGGTGTCTTGACCTCCCCTGAAATTTAGGTAACTTTTAGTTCTGTGCAACTCCACAAGGTTTCTTCTTGGTATTGCCTCAAAATTCTCCTGATTTTCACTCAGAGTATTTCATAAGACCAGCACCTTCCTCTTTGTTCCAATTATCTGCTTTTAATTAGCTATGTAGAATCAAAGAGTGTTAAAGCTAGAAAGGCCCTTAGGAATCACCTAAAGGGTAACTTCTCATTTTACATGTACAATAAATAGGCCCATAGGGATTGAGTGGCCATGCATAGATGTCTGCCTACTAAGTTACAGAATCTGCCTTACCTACTACATCACACTTCATCTTTCATAATTTCTAAAAGAAGGGCTAAGATATGCCACAGAATTCTAGCAATCTCACCTATTTCAGTTTTGTTCACATTGTCTGTACACTAAAAATAATAATAATTTCCTCTATCAGCCTAAATTATATGACTTTTTGGTGAAAAACAATAAGATCAGATTTGTGTCAACACTATTTATGCCTCAGAAAAAATACTATTTTTCCCCCCTCTACAGCAAGTTCTCGGGAACGAAGGCCAGAAAATTCAAACAGTGTTAAGGTAAATATTTTTCAATATCCTCTAATTAGAATACATGGAGTCCAGGTGAACATAGCCCAATTTTCAAGGTCAAACCAGGGACTACGTGGTGCTATTTGAGAGGCATCAGGAAGCATTCCCCTATTTGCAATTTCTTCATGCTCAGATCTCTCCTCCTGGCTGAGACTTGTTGGTGGTACCCAAGAAATCCATTAGTTCTCACCTTAGGGTTAAGTTACCATTACTTGCTTAAGTGCACTGGATAAGCCACTGTTCCTCCCTAGCACCTAATTGCAATTCCATCCCTTAACCCTGTTACTGCAGTCTCTGGAGGAAATCCTAGAGGGAGTGAGTCACTTGGCCCTGCCTAGGGCAGGTAGACCCAAGTGAGGGACTTGGTGGAGGCAGGGAGGAAATACAAGCAAAAATGGAAGAGAGCAGTTTATAAGAAATAATTGCTGATTCCATCTATTTCTCTGTATTCCTAAGGACTGACTATCTAAAGGCAGTTTTCCAAAAGGCCCAGCTGTTCTCCAGTGTAAACTCAGAAAGTGTCCTCTTTGCTAATCCTTTTCAGAAAGCTTCCAATCAGTGCTCAGGCTACAAATCCTCTTCTGTTTTGTTTGTTTCTTCGCTCAATTTAATCCCATTTTTAAGCAAATCTCTCCAACCCCATGACATTACAGTCCATCGATTATCCAGTCACTTCTCATTATCAGAGTAATTTTCAGAACTACAACTTATACTTAAGATAACTTTTGCCACATATCTAAAGATGCTGGGTTAGTTCCTCACTCAACCTAATCTTCATTTTTGAATATAAACATCTATTTGACAACCTCAGGCTGCACTTAGGCCATATTTTCCAAGTAAAATCATATGGCACTAAAGGGGAGACAGCGATTCTCTAGTCTGATGACAGGCCATTCCTTGTGCCAAAGTGAATTGCAGGCTAATCTGGACCCTTTTGGTTCTTGCTCTTTTCCTTGCTTACTGCTTTTTCCATGGTAAAACTATAACTAAAGTTGTTATTCAGTCCAGTTCTGAGTAAGGTGGAGTAAGCACATTCCACCTGTATCTCTCACTGATTAAAACTAAAAACTTTGGACAACTACTGAGGGTTCTGAAAAGTAAATAATAGAAGGAGCTTGAGGAGGGAAATCAAAACTCAGAAAATAATACCATTATGAGTTTCCTGGGTTTTTTGCTCTCGCATCTCCTAGCAATGACCCAGGGCAGTTCAAATCCTGTAATTATATAGAGGGAATGGATAAAATAAGAAAGCTCCAAGAGAATCCACTGCTCTCTTACCAGAATTAGGAAGAAGTTCCTATGAAATGGAAAATAGGGAAGCCCACTTTTTCCCCCTCTTCTGCCCCTGCCACAAGGTAAGTTTCAGCCATGAAGCTACACAACAATGGCAGCAAAGGCTGTGAGGCACTTAGGACTGAAAGAAAATCCTTCTGACCAGAGGAATTAGGAAAAAGGCTCCAGTAACCTGAAGAACATTAGGGGGAAACGTGCTTTTTTCTCTGCTTTCTCTTCTTAATTTACCCCAGATGTGGATACAGTCATGGGATGTGAGAGACAGCACACAGGAAGGCTAGAAGCACACAGCATTCTAGGCATAGAACCAGAAAAGGGGACTGTTGAGAGTCAGAGACACTAAAAGAAATCAAAGAGAGGAGGGATATCAAAAAAGGAATCCCTCCAAATCTGTTTATAAATTGTCTCCTGAGATGTGCATGCCAGGAACTGACCTGAAGTTCTATAGACAAAAGACTATGAGAACTTGAACTACAGTCTTAATAGTGGTATAGACTAAAAAATACCACCAAGACTTTGAAAACTGAACTTACATTGGAACCACAGCCATAGAAGGCAGAGTAGGATGTGTGGTCTGAAACTTAATGGGTTAATTATGTACTTTAAAAAAATCAACCTTCTACAAAGAATTTTAACAGTTCTTAGAATCACATACATTGTTTAAAATGCTCAGGATACAATCCAATATTACTTAACATACAAAGAACTAAGACAATGTCTCCCACTTTCAAGGGAAAGGACAAGAGATGCCAACTCCAACATAGCCAAGATTTTGAAATTTTCAGACAAAAACCTTAAGTGATTTTAACAATGTTCCACGAAGTAATAGCAAATACTCCTGAATCTAATGCAACGCTAGAAGTTTTTAGCAGAACTTAAGTATATTACTCATCTCATAAGTGGGGAGCATCTGCTCCCTACTTATAGATTAGGGCTTATCAACTCTAATTCTCACAAATTAGAGCCATGATTTTTTTTAATATCAATATCTGCCCCACCCTCAAGGATTTCAATTCCAGTGGTGGTATGGGACCCAGGTATTCATATTTTTAAAAAATTTTCCACAGATAACTCTGTGAAGCCAATGCCGAGAATAAACTCTTTAGGTAGTCTCTGCTCCATTTTATTCTTCAGGCATCCTGTTCAAAATATTTCAATACATAAACTACCTCAAGTCCTTTTGGAGGAATTGTGGTAAAACTCATTAATATCTGGTAGTCTTTACATAATCTATATATAATACATTTTATGTTACATGTATTTAGCCTCACTTCATTTACTTTTTTACTTTTTAAATTTCTAGCATTATAGAATAGTTACAGTGAAGCCCAGGTACCTGTCCCAGGCTATTTTATGCCTTTCTGGGAAAATTGCTCCCTTTGCATTCAAAGATATGATAAAGACCTACAGAGTAAAACCAGTACCTGAGCCACGTTCCCTGCCCTAGCTCCACACACCTACTTTACTTCTCTAGATTCCAAAATTGCTAAAATTTCCATAAAAGGAAATTGGGCTTATATAGTAAACATCCATTTTCCTTCTCTTATCTCTATTATCAGAAAAGAATTTATAACTTACTTCTCACTCCAATTCATCCAAAAGGGGAGGGGGGAGAGACAGAGCTGACATTTTTTGTCGCTTTTAACATGCCTGAACCTTTAATCATCATTTGGTAGCCAAGGCCCATATCTATGAAAAGGGTCAATCCTAGCCATCATAATTGGCAAAATGTATGAGTCTAAATCTCAGAGAATAATTATTTGTGACTGCAGAACACAGAAATTATATAAAATGCTGTAATGATTGTGCTACATCTCTTGAGGATTTCTAGGTATCTCTAGTGTGTAGTATCCAACAAAAGATCGAGTCAATACTTCGTTTTGTCTTGGCAGTTTATCACCATATTTGAAGGAAACAAGAATATTCTTGGTAGTGTGAATTCCTCAAAAGAAGTCATTTCAGGTACAAAATATACTATCCTTTTAACATTACTCCTAGAATGGGTAGTTTCTCCCTTGCAGTATTGACATGTATTATCAATGAGATTGCTATATATAAAAATATAAATAGTAAGATATTATTTCCATTTGCAGTTTTCTATGCAATTCTTAAACCAAAGGAGTAATAGATAACAGAACTAACGTTGAACAGGTATCAGCTATCTTCATTTTACTAAAGAGAAAGTGAGAGTAGGTTACTCAAGGTCACCCCAAGCTAGTAAGCTGCAGAGCTGGGATTCAAATAACAGATCTGCCCGACTTCAAAGCCTAAGCTCATTCAACATGACCACAGTTCACATAATCAAATGTTCACAGGAGCTAGGTAGGTAAAAAACAAGATCAGTATTTTGAGCAGGGGTCTGTGGTCCACTGGAGTTGGCATGCCCCATTTAAAGAAGGGAGCTGTTACTCAGGTCCAGTCATTGGCATGCTGGATTGTTGCCAGGACTTCTAATTCAGGTTCTAGCATTTTTCAAAAGAAACTGGAAATGGAAGTTCTATGTGAAAATTCCTGACTTTCAGGTTTTATCAAGTAATGCAAAACACTTTATGGACCAAACCAAACTTGTTCATATCTCCTACACCATATTATATTCCCCCTGCAAGTCTTAGAGCCCTAATTTACAAATGAGAAAATGTAGGTAAATAACTGGCTGAGGTTATACAGTCAACAGATGGAGAGCTTTTAGGGCTCAAAAACATATCTTCTGACTCTGACCCAACATTCTTTCTTCCCTCTACATTGTGGTTCCATAGAGTTGCCATTGCATCCCAGAATTATGTCCTCAATGACAAAGATAGCTTAAAGTTTTACTGTGAAAAGAGCTATTAACTGATAAACACAAGCATTCACTATTCTCTCTGGGGATGATGCTATTAACCTAGGACACCAGCAACCCACCAGTCTTCTAATAGGGAATATGGATTTGGGCAGTGTCTTCATTGTGTTTCTAGGAACTGCTTTATACTGGAACCACGCAGAATACTTTTTAACAATGGACCCTCTCTAGCTGGCTAAGTTAGCATCTTAGAGTAATGATGCCCAGGAATCTGCATTTTTAACAAGGCCACCAAGTTTTCAGAACATTAACTCTTACCTCTCCAACGAGAATTTCAGAAGCCTTGTATCAGTGCCTCGGTCGTGTTAGTAAAATTTTTATCTTGCCTTTTCAGAATATACATCTTTCTCTTTCATTCATGCTTTTGTCTTATCTGCTGCAGATTTTGGCTTTTTCCTTTTTATAGCACAGTAAAAACCTAAACATACATTTTTATTCTTTATTCTGTTGGCTTTCTTAGTTTTAAATCTGCTGTTGGCTATCTTAGCTTTAACAATAGAAGATTACCTTGCTAGAAAAGACAAATCTAGGTAACTGCAAGAGGTATAGTCATGAACTTTGGCATGTACTGGAATTAAGAAAAGATGGGCTTTTACTATCATGTGTGTTTTCATGTCCTATCACATCCTATCATAAAGTTTCAGAAAAGTACATATTTACTTGTCTTTACATGTAAAATATTCATTTTGTTAAATTATAATATATTCTGAGCGTCCATGCCCTGAAGAGTGGTATAGAAAAATGAATCCAAATGGAAATTTTTATTATCTATACAGTTTTGTTACATGACAAAAAATAAAAAATACTTGAAGTTATCAACTAAAAATTTACCCAAAGTGGTGAGAAATTATAGCAGTTTTAATGCACTTCTGTTTTCAAGTGAGCACTCTGAAATAGACACCCTCACTGTATAGCATTGAAAGTTACTTTCCCATGTGAGTTTAGCTCATCAGACTTTTTCAGAGGTTTTTCTGCTAGAAAAAGAAAGGTATTCTTTGTACACCTGATTAACGAAGTATCAGAGTACAGCATATAATAATGCCATGAGAGAAAGCTGTTCCCCAAGCTTGGCCACTCCTCATGTGACCTTAGGCAAGGTTTCTGACCTCGCCAAGATTCATATACAAAAATGGAGATATTTTTCCTGTTTCCTTCACAGGAGTATTGGAAGAATCCAATCAAAAGAATCTTTCTTTTTTAATCCCATAAATTATTCTATAAATGTCAGTTTTTGAATTCTAAATCATTAATTGTATAGTATGGCTGCCTCAACTAGAATGTCTAATAATTATCTATACTACTTTTGTTGCTTTGTCCACAGAAACTCCGAAGGATAGTATTCCTAAACAAGGATCTAAAATGCTGGCAAAGGTATCTTCAGCTCTGTCAAAGGTGTTTTCTCGAACTAACACCAATATTTCCAAATCTTCCTCACCACCTCACCAGGACAAGCACTGAAGTTTCTATACTTGATATAACTATGCTTACTTCCCTTAGAAAATAAAATGTTTTTTAAAACATAACATAGTGTCCTGTAAGATTATTCTTGTAATGCTGAGCAAAATATTAAAAGCAAGAGAAGTATATTAGAGACCTGGGTGAGAGAAAGTTTTGATAATGCTTTTGATAAGCATTTTGGTATAAGAAGATGCTGAGTGCTAGTATTATTCAATACAAACATGCCATGAAGATAAAGAGACAAAAAGTGTACCTAGTAAACCAGTTTGTCCTCATTACCCATCAGAAAATGAACTTGAATTTTTCCTGTTAAATTTTTAGAGGGTATGTTCACCAAAATAGTTAGCAAACTGAGATGAAACTCAAGCTTAATTCTATGACACAGCTATGAAACTGATTGGTTCACTATAAAAGATGTATTTGGATGTTCAAATAAAAGTATCTATACCACCTGCAGATAAAATTTCATCAGTTTATAAAACACCTCCCAAAAAGATCCAACTATGGATAAAGCACCATCAAGAAGTAAAGAATTATTGTGCATAAAATATTATATATACATAAAATGACCCCGTGACTAAAAAACCCTTTTCTGACAAGGTACATTTTGTGGATAAAATACCATCAATACATAAATTGTTGGTCAATAAAGTTATTAAATCCTTTATATAGATACCTTATATGAATATAGATATAAAGATTCTATTTGTGAGAACATAAAAAGCACTGAGGAAAACTTAACAAGATGGACAGCTAGTGCTATTTTTTCAAAATCAGTTAACTTGCTACTTTGTGACATGGATCCAACTTCGTTCAGCATGTTTGCCTCTGGATTCTAAAAGTCTTATTTAAAAGATAAAAAAGGTGGACCAAACAGTAAAGAATTTCAGTCATCATCACTATCTACCCTAATGCTGACTCACACATTTTTAGAGAATGTGGTACCTTTTATCTATAATCTTCTTGACAGTAGCCAGCGCTAAAGCAGAAACATCTGAGAAAATTTTGTTTTACAAAATTGGATTTCCTTTAATAAAGTTAGTCAGTGACGTTATGACAGATAGCTCCAGAGGGAAAAAATGTAATTATAAAGAATTTTTACATTCCAGTGATGATGAAGCTACTCAATTAGTAGTCTATTTATAATAATCTCTTATAAATTATTTGATCTCAAAGATCATACAAAATGATGTACCCTATAGATGTAGACCTTTTCAAAAATGATAGTTGATGAGAAATGACTGGCAGTCCAGATCAAAACAATTTTCAGGAGAATTCTTCCAGTGTGCATAAATTGACAGTGGTATTGAAAGTATCCTTACAGATGTCGTCCAAACAAACCACTGATGCTCCCCAGCTTCAGAAATCACATACTTTTAGGTTGCCTTTTAACATAACAGAAGATTTTAGTGTAAAATTTTTTTATCAAAGTTCTCGTCCATGTTTTCAAAAGTTGATAAGGAAATAATCAAATCTTTAGCGCTGAAATGCACTCTGATTTTAAGGCATTCTTGTTTACATACGTCTCTAATTAAAGATTTAACATATAAGAGTAATGTACTCTCTAATAGAAGGTTTTTAATGATAAAGGAGATTTCCAATTTTCTCCAACTCGAGAAAGAAGCATAAAGTTCAGAATTCTTGAAGCTGTCAAAATTATGGAAAAAGTGGTTTAAATTACTGATAAATTTAAGTTCTAGGAAAAACCTTAATCCCGAAAAGCTTCTGTTATATGTCATATGTTAAATGAAACTTTGTGGGGCTTCCCTGGTGGCGCAGTGGTTGAGAGTCCGCCTGCCGATGCAGGGGACACGGGTTCGTGCCCCAGTCCGGGAAGATCCCACATGCCGTGGAGCGGCTAGGCCCGTGAGCCACGGCTGCTGAGCCTGCGCGTCTGGAGCTTGTGCTCCACAACGGGAGAGACAACAACAGTGAGAGGCCCGCATACTGCCAAAAAAAAAAAAAAAACAACTTTGTGACTGTTTAGATAACTTAGTGGGAAAAAATGCATATTACCTGATAAAGTCTGTAGTAGCTTAAATTTCTATAAGTAACAAGCTTTTGATTCTGAAGAATACCTCTTAATCCATAAGGCATGGGAATGAGTTCTCAGGTTGTTGACTCTGTTTCTGTTGTACAGAGGCTGGCAAACCTTTTATGTGAAGGGATAGATAGTAAACATCATACTTTTGCAGGGCATAATGGTCTCTGTCAAAACTATTTCATTATGCCTTGCTAGCACAAAAGCAACCATAGACAATATATGAACAAGTGAATGTGGCGGGAATTCAATGAATATTTATGAAAAGTAAAATTTGAGGGTTTTTTTTACATTTTTACACCCCAAAACATCATTTTTTTCCAGTGATTAAAAACTTATAAAACCATTCTTACTTTGCAGGCTTGTCAAAAATAGATGGCAGGCCAGGTTTACCCCATGGGTGGTAGTTTCCTGACTCATGTACTATGAAAATTTGGGACCCATAAACTAACTGAGTTTGATATTAAAGGCACATATATTTCTAAAAACAATGAACTTTGGGAGTTCCCTGGCAGTCCAGTGGTTAGGACTTGGAGCTTTCATTGCTGAGGGCCTGGGTTCAGTCCCTGGTCAGGGAACTAAAATCCCACAATCGTGCAGTGAGGCCAAACAAACAAAAGCAATGAATTTTACTAGGGAAGTTTCAAATTTTATTACAAAAAATTAATACATAAGGTTTAAATATTCATATTTTTAGTAATTTGGATATTGAATACATTGCTGAGAAGGCACATGAGCATTCTGCTCAAATATACCTTGAGTTAGAAAAAGAAAGTTGGAAAAAGAAAGTTAGATCAAGACTTAATGTGAGGTTGAATTTCCAGTAAAAATTGTTTATTACCTTAGAAATAGCCAATCAAAATGGATCCAGACATATTTTCAGAACACGTGGTAATCACATTTGTGAAAACCTCACCATTAGTC